>NW_008604994.1:21686-30778 GCF_000691845.1 Merops nubicus | reverse complement strand
GGCTCGGCCGCACGCCGGGGCCCGGCTCCTGGGTCAGGGAATAAAGAAAGGAAAAAAAGAACGAAAACTGAGCGGAGCAAAGCGGCGGGAAAGGAAACAAACCGTTCTGCTGCAGAGCGAGCTGCGAGAGGCCGTTGAGAAGAGTTTGGGAAGCAGGGAGGGGTGGGAGGAATAAATAAACGGCTATACACCAGGTGGACTGAAAGAAAAAAACCGCCGAGATGTTTTGTGAGAGAGGCAGATGAAAGGAGAGCAGAGCGGGGCTGTTATCAGTTATATACGAGTAGGAGGTGTGTGGGTTTTCAGTCAAACTTTTTGCAGGTGCTGTAATTCCTGAGAGACACCGGGCAGGTGTTGGACGCACCACCTGGGCTCTGAACCCTCTTCTTTGGCCACAAGGAAGAGCAAACTCCTCCAGGAAAACTTCCCAGAGGAGGGATGTTCATCACGTTGACTCAGTTTGGTGTGGTGTTACCTGTGATACAGAGACTTGTGTGGTTTTTTGTTTTTTATTAAAGGAAGTCGAAATGAGTAATATGGAGTGATAAAGCAAAAATTCCAAAGAATACAGCTGTGAGAACCATCAAGACCAGTAACTTGAGGAATTATGTATTTTTTCCTACTCTGGCTAAGCAGTGATTATGAAAGAGTGACGAGAAGGCTGATTTGCATGAGAAATCCCCTTAGGATAATGCAGCATTTTGTTTCACAATTTTGTAGGTTCAAAAAGCCTCGGAAGATTGTTTTCCAGTAGTTTCCACTCTCCCTCACGTTTGAATTCCTGACTCTATCAAGCTATGGAAATGCCGAAATTTCACAAGACCCACGAGTTCTTTCTGTTCTGTTTTTACCTAGGCAGAAGTGGCGCGACCTGAAAATCTTTTCATGTTTATCGCTCGCCTCATAAATAATTTGATAAGTAGAAGATTTTGTCTTTTAGACATTGTCAGGGTGTGAGATGAGGAGACCTTCAGTCTGGCTAAATAATTTGCCCGTGACGTGTGCTGGAACGTAGACAAACAGGATATTTTATCCCAAATTTATGGATAGAAAAAAATGAGGCGAGGAAGTGAAGGGCATTCATTTTTCCAGCGTAGAAGTGCTCATTTGTAAGCAGGCAATTTAGGCTTGAACTTTTTTTCCCCTTTTTTCGAGGAAAAGGACCGTGTATATACAGTTCCCATTGAAATTACACTTGAGGCACCCAAGCAGAAAGACTTTGGCCATACTCTTTTGGGGTCTCGCAGCCCTAATCCCATGTTCTAATTGGCCAGTAATCTGTGGACAGATATTGTAACAGTTCCTTTAGAATATTTTTCTACTTCTCACTCATTTGCATACTAATGGCATAAAAATAGGCACTTCCTGCCAGTAATTAGTTGGAGCCCAGAATTTAGAGAAAGGAAAAGACCACAGCATTATGGTAGATGGATGGTACTGAGGAAGCTGCAAGAAAGAGTCACTTCTCTGGTGCTCAGGGAGTGCCTTTAATGCAGAGTTCAAGGCTGGCAACCCTGCTACCTCTGTGTGACAGGGATTAACTGTTTGCTTGGCCTAATAACTTTGCCTCTAATGAGCCCCTCCAACGTTTTTTTTCATGGCAAATCACTCGATCTGTCCTGCAGCCAGTCTTACTGCTGGAAAGGTTTTTTTCTGAGTTTTTTTTTGCCTTTTTCCCAGCAAGAATAATACGAGCAGTGAAGTCTGCACTGTGAGCATAGTTCCTTGTGGAGCACCAGGGCTCAGACCTACAACTCGAAGGTTCTTCACCTAACAAGCCACTGTGCAACTCATAACCACATCAGGCCATATGAAGCTCTGGGTTAAACCAGCCTGTTGAGCTGGAGAGCTTTGGGTGTATGTACAGCGTTGTTTGACTTCTCACATGTAGGTCATAAACCTGAGAGCAAACCAAGTTGGTGATAGCTAGAAAAGTTTCTCTTTTGACAGCAACATAGGTAGTTTTAGTTTAACATATCAGCTTTTATACTCAAATAGGTGGCAGAAGGGTTTTCTGTGTTGTAGAAATGCCTCCTTTGGTACTCTACTGGTGGTATCTACGAGAAGGTGAAACATGGAAATGTGGAATTATAGAATCATAGAATGGTTTGGGTTGGAAGGGACCTTAAAGATCTTCTAGTTCCAAGTCGCCTGCCATGGGCCCAGGCAGGGCCACCTTCCACAAGACCAGGTTGCTCAAGACCCCATCCAACCTGGTCTTGGAATATCTCCAGTGATGGAACATCCACAATGTCCCTGAGCAACCTGTTCCATTACTCATCCATCTCTGAAGTGCGTAAGTTCAATGAGACAGAGAAAGTGTATTTTGCTACTTTCATTCCCCTAACTTCTCTAGAGAGAAATATTACAGCTTACATTCTCCAGAGCTATTGAATGGATACCTTCAGTGAAGAATTAAAAGTGAGACCTGCACTGGAGCAGTAAATTTTGGTCACCTGAATGAGATCCAGAATGAAAATTAGATATTTATTCGGAACTTCCAAGGAACACCTAGGGAGAGTTCATGCTCTTTGCAGACATGAAATACCTACCTCAGATTAAGTCAACATCCTCATTGCATCACCACAACCGTGTCCACCTGAGCAGTTTTGAGGGACTAGCAATGCCAGACAGTTGGGGTGACTCTTTGAATGACCAGTAAGATTACAGTTGCAAAGGAAGACTGCAGTGTGGAGAGGAAGCTCCTCCATCCCTTCAACCTTGACCACGAGAAGTCCTTTTCTGAGGACAGCCTTTTGTAGCTGCTCTTTGAGTGAGCAAGGCTGTGGTTCACTTTGCAGCCTAACAGGTCAAGCATTTGCCAAGGAGATGGGAGATTTCAGCTGAAAAGCTTTTGCTGCTTAGTGGGAATCAAAAATAAGGTCTCCTCTGTCTCATGACAAGCTCTTCTGCTCTAGGTCAAGGGGTGGAGAGAGGAATGAAACTTTCAGTCAGGCTGATGCTGAGCTAGTGAAGGCAAGTCTGAGTCTACACCACAGGGATCCGGGCGCTCAGTGGGGATCATCCTCGTGCCTTCAGACTCCACTAGAAAAGCCTTTCCCACCTTCCTTGCACCTTTTCTCTTCCCTTTCCCTCTATCCAGCCCACTTCATCCCTAATCTCAACCTCAAGCACGTATGAAACATGGTGCTGAGCTTAGAAGTGAAATTGTGTCACTTTTTTTTTTTTTCTATCTTTAAAAGCAAACTTTGTGAAGCTTGTATCCAGCAGAACTATACTACCCGAAAGTGTTTTCCTGAAAACTTTGAGACTTTGCCTTATTAAAGCACAGCTCCTTAAGACGATTGGGTCTATTCCATTAGTAGATTTATAAAGTGTGCAGACTGGGTAAACAACAGTGACAGCTTGGGGAAGTGTAGGCACCTGTTTATTAAAAAGACGTTAACGAGGGCACATCTAAAATAAGAACATGTACCACAACCCAATTTTCAGCAAATTTTTATGCACGCCTATACTTGAGGTTACCAATGTTATTGGCAATTTCTC
This sequence comes from Merops nubicus, assembly GCF_000691845.1. Taxonomy (NCBI): domain Eukaryota; kingdom Metazoa; phylum Chordata; class Aves; order Coraciiformes; family Meropidae; genus Merops; species Merops nubicus. The sequence continues at coordinate 27,271 of NW_008604994.1, read as the reverse complement.
TCTTTTCTCTCTCAGAAGTACATGGCAACTGATGAGCACGGAGCATCTGTGGCAAAGGAAAAAAACACCAGCTTCAAATTTGGAGGGGCAAACATGACCCTTTCTGTTTCTGCTGTTTCCCACCCACATTCAGTTAGCATAAGATGAAGAAAATATTTTTTTTTTTTTAAAAAAAAAGAACAAAACATTGATTTTCTTTGCATGGAAGGAGTGAAGAATGTATTGTCTTCTCAATCACAAGCAAGCACTTTCATCACCATTTTTGCTCGACATCCTAAGTGACAGTGAGTTTTCTATATTTTTCCTGGTATAGCTTAGAAGTGGTCACATTACTAAAAGGCCCTTCTGCAGAAGTGAGTCTTCTGGGTGGATGTATGCAAATTCTACAGGGCTTGTGCAACGTGTCATTTGCAGATAGGTGTAAGCACATGCAAAATGGAGATTACATGTCTACGTGTGTGTTTGCAGAATTAATCAAGAATGTACAAAACCTCCAAATGCTTCGTTGAAATTTGGCTCTAAAAAGATTTATGAATTAGGCTTCCATAGCAGCTTTCACTCAGGGGTACTAAATACACTTCATTTTTATCAATAATTAATGATCTATAAGATTGATATGATAGTATTGTTCCCCCAGAATACCATTTTTAAAATATATCCCAATCTTGTGAGGACCTGTTGGTACTTATGGCTATTCACTGAAGCTGTAGTGGTGCTTTTTATAAGTATAAAATGCTGCCAAACTGGAACCCATCCAGGAATAGATCTTAATCCCCAAAGATCTGTAAGTGCTACCATCTCCTTTTTACAGACTGAAAACTGGAAACTGTGTGGGTAAATGCATGCGAGTTCACACATAAGGTTAGTGATGGAGTAAAAAGTTAAAATTCAGGCTCCAGGCTTGTGAAGTGTATTGTAAGGATGCTCAGTATCCTTCTTGGAGTCCCCTTCACGTCAGTAGTTGATCTGAATGTTACTGAAGACCAATGAAAGCCCTGGCCCTGTTTTGTTTCAGCATATGGCCAGATGAGCCGTAGAGTACATCCCTCAAACACGTTCTGCTATCATGAACCTCTACAAAAGGTCTTTGAACAGTCCTCCCAGTACAGGAGGCCAAAAATAAAGCAGTGTTTTGCTTCAACATACCTTTTACTAGAGCTGGGCACAATAGGATGTGATTATTTTAGGAACATTAAAAATATCTACTATCTTCCTCCTGTGCTAGGTAGAATAGTAGAGGTCTTTTTGCTTTGTAATTTTCTAAACCAAAGAATTCTGATTTAACCAAACCTCTTCAGAAGGAAGCTGGCTGATACTATCTTACTTCCCTCTTTTCTTATTGTGGAATTGTTGAGAGAATGCCAGTTGTTGCTACTTGTCATCACAACTTTCTAGTCCATAAGGCTGCTCGTTAAAGACAATAAATATTAACCAGAAGACTACTTAAAAACTGACCAGTGTGCAGAAATGGAGTGCCTAGGTGGTAACACAATGACAATATAAATCTAGGCTTGCATTCGTTACTTAATTGCACAGACACACACATAAATCATACCTCCTGAAAAACAATTGCCCTTCATTTGTCTTTGTGAAATTTATTCAGCAAAATTTTTACCATTCTTATTTTTATTTTTGAGTTATTAAACTCTACAAGTGAATGAACATCTCTGCTTCTCTTTCAGGGGATTGCAGCAAGAGTGATTAATACAAGGTATTGCCAAACTTGGGAAAAATGGGATTGCAGGATGGATGAGGAGCAGCTGAGGGAGCTGGGGGTGCTGATCCTGGAGCAAAGGAGGCTTGGGGGAGACCTTCTGGCTCTGGACAACTCCCTGACAGGAGCCTGGAGCCAGGTGGGGGTCAGTCTCTTCTCCCAAGGAACAAGTGATTGGAGAAGAGAAAACAGCCTCAAGTTGTGTTAGGGGAGGTTTAGATTGGATATTAGGAAAAATTTCTTCCCTGAAAGAGTTGACAAGGCCTAGAAGAGGCTGCCCAGGGCAGTGGTGGAGTCCCCATCCCTAGAGAGATGAAAAGCCATGGAGATGTGGTGCTGAGGGGCATGGTTTAGTGGTGGCCTGGCAGTGTTGGATTAACACTTAGACCTGATGATTTTAAAGGTCTCTCCCAACTAAAATGATGCTATGACTCTATGAAATATGAAGGTGGGTAATCTCTAGGATACTTCCAACTCCAAACAGAAGGTTTCTTTTGTCCCATGTGCATGGTATTAGATGTGTATGAGGTACCATGTTCACCTCCAAACTGGGTGAACAGGTCCTGAGGCCAGTGCTCCCAGCAGGGGCAGGGGCTGAGGGATCTGCAGAGCTTCCCCAGCTGCACAGAGCTCAGTTGCTCTGCTAGAGGGGACCCTTTCAGTGTTCCTAAGGATGGTTTTGGCTGCAAAGCCTGGCAGCATTACAGAGTCGTTGTGGAGTCCTGACACCAAAGAAATGTAGCCTCAAGGGCTGTGGCAAAAGAGTTGGTACCACTGCTGCCCACTACTCAAAAAGGCAAGGGTATAAATATACCCCCCAAAAACCAAATTCAAGCTCTGCGAGCAGATTAACAAAGCTGTTTGCTGCTAGGGACAAAAGCTGCAGGGGAAAACAAAAAAAAAAAAAAAAAAAAGAAAAGGAAATGGGCTGTATTACTGTGAGTTGGCAGAGAAACGAAATACCAGGCTGCAATTTATGTATAGTAATTGTTCACGAAGCATTCTTTGGGTTTTGATAGTGACTCATTGTGTTCTTTGTGACCTTTGATGTACAGGATGGGCTGCTAGAAGACAGAGGAAGCCACAGTAAGAATATAAAACTTTATTAACTTAAGAGTCTGTTGGTTTGTTTGGGTTGTTTTTTAATTGTTTGCTGATAGGTAGTATCTCTGGAAGAGACTACCAGAGGCATTTTTTTGGAGTCCTCATGGGTTTTGCCACCTCTCCCAGGCTTTTCCAGTTGAAAAAAAAACAAAACAAAACAAAACAGTTCTGGTGTAGCTGAAAAATAGCTTTGGTTTTCAAAAGGAAATTTGTTAAACAATTGGTTGCTGACGTTGATGACTGAGTTCTGAAAAATAAGATAACTGGTGGAAATGCTGCTGTTACTGTAGCTCAGGTAATGAGTGGTGGTAGGTCCTGCACTGTACAGGACAGATGGAAAAGTTATGGAGAAGACAGTCATCTGAGAGAATACATGATGATTTAAAGAAAAGGATGGGAAAAGCCTTGCACAGAGTCATCAGAACTGACACACCAGACTTCAGCCCCGCTAAGTTCCATTATGTAAATCCACGGTGATGTAAGCCAGACACTGTCAAGTTTGATACGCCCCAAATTTGACCTAATTAGCCATTTGGTTGTTACTTTTTTCAAAGCTTGTGCAACTCGGCTCGGTTCAGGTTATAGATACTAATTGAACACGTAACCTACAGGTGCTGAAGAATTCTTACAAAAGAAGGTCTAGCCCATTAGGAATGCAAGTCAAGGCTCGGGGTCACCAGCTCGGCTGGTGGGGATGGGAGTAGGAATCCCATCTACAGCTCTCTTCACATCACCATTTGATTTCCAGGAGCAAAATTCAAATCCAGAATAAATCAATGCAACCTAATAGATACTTGCCAACCGAAGCTGCTCCGGCTTCAGTCGGCTGAACAGGGAAAGAACACTTCCCTAAGCTTTTAAAAAGCTGAGACTGTGTCATGCAAAGCCTGAAGTGGTTTTATGTACCCCCGAGTAACAAACATCCTCCTGTGAGAATCACAGCTGGGATTTTCTCTTGCTCATACACCCACCATCCAACATCCAGCCTGCCCATCTGCGGGTGACTGCTGCCGTGTGACTCGCTCCAGGTTTGCCTTTCACATCTCCCATCTCTGCCCCTGTGTCCCCAGCCCCAGATGGTCTCCTCTACGCTCAGGTCCTCTTCCCACCCATTTGACAAGCAGGAACACAATGACCTTTTGTCGTGACTACACCTTGGCCCAGATGCCTTCATGTAAACACTCTATCTCTTCTGCTGATTCCCTGCAATCCCCTTAACCAAAATGAAACGAGATAAAAAGAGCTGCTCAGCCTCTGAGTTTCCTGGCTTTTATCTTTTTATACCAAGGCCTTTGTGTTAATTTTGCATAGCTATTTTTACATGAGGAATAATATCCTGAATTACTGCTATCACGTGCACTTGAGAATCCCACCTCACCGTCCTCAAGTCATCTGGCAACCTGATAGTGTTTCCTGCTTCTTCCCTCACATCAGATCAGCACTGCAGAGAGCCTTGCTAAAAGTTTCACATCTGAAAAAGCAGATGATTTGGCAACACCTTCCTATAGATTTTTCTTTTTCTTTCTTTCTTTTTTATTTTTTTTTTTAAAGAAACGTGCCTCTCTTTGAGAAAACTTTTCTTTCCAACTGTTCTTTTTTGTCAGCTTGCCAGCTCGATTTCTAGTATTGTTCTGCAGAGATTGCTGTAAGGAAAAATGAAGGAGAAGAGAAAGGTAGAGAACTGGGGGAAAGGGAAGGAGGGTTCAGAGGGCATTTAGAGCCTGGGGAGCCTAGCATGGGAAGGGAGATAGGCTGAGGAAACAGGGAATAAAATGGTGGAATGAGAGATAAAACAAGAACATAAAGGATAAGGGATTAGAGAGATAAGGAGTTCAAGAGATGAAATGTGAATAAAGGAAAACAAGAAAAATAAGGATGAAAGGAAAGAAGTGACAGGAGTAAGATGTAAACAATTAGCTAGGAAAATATTCTGTTTATTTTAGTGAAAGAAAATTACAGTATCTTTATTATTCTCTGGTGTACTAGTTCAGAGGAATTTTTCAAACTGAGAGCTGACATTTGAGGAGTATAACTGAACAATGATAAATATAAGCCTTCCAGTTGTTGAATTAACCAGTTCTGAATTCAGTTAATTAATATCTCATTCCGACAACTAAAACATGGATAAGAAAACAAAGCAATAAAAACAATATTAACAGCTGCAATACAAAGTGCAGATCTGGAAAAACTCTTCACAATATTTGCAGTTACATCCATCAGTTCAGCAATAATCACTCCAGGACAGAGGGACCAGCTCGCTGACGCTCTGCTGCAGATTAATACCAGAGCTGAGAAGTCCAAAAATACTTGAAATCAGTGCTGGGTTCAAGTTGCAGCATTGCCTACTGACCAGCAGAAAATTTGTTCAAGATCATCATTTATCTGTAAATATATTTCACCGTATTTTTTCTTCTCCCCCAGCTGGGTATTTATAAAGTGTTATCAGGCCTCAGTTGCTGCCTGATTTGCCTGAGCTGCTCACAGAGGTCACATAACGGGATGGAACCTAGATAATATCACTTCTTTTCCCTAATTCTCTGAATATATATCATCAGGAAGTTGAAGTTTAGTCACACCCACACTCAATTTATTATCTTTTTTTTTTTTTTTCCCTGAATGGCCACATATACCTACAAGCCTAATAAGCAGCATCAAAAACCCCAAACATTTATTCATTAGTTTCTGTGCTTGATAGGAAGTCACCAAGCATCTTATTAGCTAGTTAAGCCATCATCTCTTCCTTTCCAGTACCCTTAAACCTGCATAA
>NW_008604994.1:0-21655 GCF_000691845.1 Merops nubicus | reverse complement strand
GTAGGGAAAAATATTCCTTGAGGTCAATTACTACAGTCTGCATGTTCAGGAAAGGAAATTTCAAAGTCCTATAATTTGCTAGTTGACAGAAATCTCATTATTTTATTTTCTTAATCTATTTTGGCAAGCAGTCATTATGCCAGCACTTTTCAGAGTTTTCTTTCCTTAACATCCAAAGCCTTTCCTGACTTGACTGACTGTGTGTGTCCCTGTATCTCTCCACAACAAGCAACAGGACCGTGAGGCTGCAGAGGGTAGCCCTGAGAGCTCCGTGCAGCATTCCAGAGGTGGGACCTGCCTTCTGCACGAGTGCTGTGAGGAAATGTACATTTACACCTCAGGAAGCTGGGAGGTTTGACTTTCCGGATGGGGACCCCGCTCTGTGCTTGTATCACCATCTCCCTTTCCTTTCTCTTGTGCAGAAAGACGTTTTGGAAGCTTATAAACCTCCTGAAGGTGCCCTGAGAAATGAAGCCAGAGCAAACAGGGTCTTCTTCTTCTCCACAATGGGCAGGGCATCAGCAGCTTGTGGGGAAATGAGTTTGGTTTTCTGTCCACCCTCTTTCTTGGTTTCTTGCTGATGGGCTGAGATGTACGTTGAGCTGCAGCAAGTTTCTGTCAGAGCACAGAAAGTCCTTTGCCTGCCACAGACACATGCAGCTCCACAGGCTTCTGAGCAGGTCTTGGGCTGTCATAAAGCTTTTTGAAGATAAAATCAAGGTATTACATATCCTTTTTCCTCATGCATGGTGGGACAATCCCCTAATAGGATTTCTTCCTCCAGAGCATCCACAGAGAAGAGAAAATGAAGTCTCTGATGAGTGCTAGTCCCAATTTTGGTGCCATCCAGTCCTGTTAAGTCTGTCAGAGGGTGAGAAATCTTAAGATTTAAATGCTTTGATTTAGTACAAAGCGTGAGTTACTCAATGGAAAGCTGACATTAAAACAACCCTAAAACACCCCTTGCATCCAGCCTGTGAACCCACACTGGGCAGCATAAAGCACCTAAGAACTGTAGTTGTGTTCTACAGAAGGACTCAAGTCCTCTGCTGAAGTGTTCGAGGTGTCACAATGAGAAACCACCAGTAACAAACGGTGATTTAAACATCCTAAAATCCATTCTGTAAAGTCTAGGCTTGCCAAATGCTTGAATGAAAAAGGATGTGAAAGATGGGCTCTCCTTCATTCTAATTCAACCCAGATTCCGGGATTATCTGTTAAAAATAGGACACTTTCTATTCTCTAATAATAATAATTTTCCACAGCCAGCTGTTGATGTGCCCATAGGTTCAAAACAGCTCTTTTTGCAGCGGATTGCAATAACAATTTCTTCAACTATGTCTTTGAATTCAGAGCTGTACAGGCCATTCACAGTGAACACTTTCATCAGGGAATTCCAGCTTTTATTCTGCCTGTAAATCGCTACAAACGTTCGGCGCAGACGTTTGACATAAATAAACTTTGCCCTGCTGGTTTTGTTCACATGTTTTTGCTGCAGTGTTTCCACGTTTGTTACTGCCACTGCACAACTGGTCACCAGTGTTGTTTGTCCTGGGAAAGAAGCAGTAACCAAGAGGAAATCCACGCCGTGGAGCCGTGATGGTCCGATGGATAAGGTGCGCGTAGTAAAGTTAGGAGGAGCGAGATCACAAGACTAAAGAGGTTTTTAGGACTATTTTAATATTTCCTTTCCAGTTCCCTTGACTCAGACCTTGCTTGTAACATCGCTAGGAGAACAAAGAGGCCACTTGAATGTTATAGGCTGAGGTCAAATTGAAAATTAATGATCTCTTATCACATTCAGACAAAGCTCCAGCTGCAAAGGGTGGGGTGGGGTGCTTTTCTGGTTTATTTAATTGCCACTGAATCAGGGCTCTGAACAGGGCTTGCCTAGTCAGAGCTGCAAAAGATGAGCTCACATGCCATTTTCCCAGTCCCTTAGCCATGCCAGCACCTGGCAACCCTTTACTGGTACCCACTGGTATCTTCGGTGGAGGCAAACAGAGCTCAAGTTTAATATCTTAATGAAACAAATGTCAGGCATTTGTTTTATATGAATAAAACATCTTTGGCATCAACCTTGGTGAAAAACAAATTCCAAAAACGTTGTAAATCAGAATTCAGCTTTCAGGGCGTTAAAATGTGTGTGTGAAAAAATGATGCTGAAGAGCCAGCTCCAGCTAAACAAAGTCGTTTGGCAGTGTCCTGTCAGCGCAGGAGAAAAGGGATGGAATGTGCACATACGCACAAGGAGTGACTCAGAATGATGGGCAAGTGTTGCTGTGGCTAGTCCGGAAGAAATCCCTGGAAGTCAGGAAATGGGGCTCTGCAGTTCAGCAGAGTTGTCTGGGAGTAGATATTCAGGTTTTGAAACTCTAGCTTTACCCCAGAGTGCTGTAAAGATGTCTCATACAAACACAGTCTGGGTCAAACAATATCTCTGGGACTGTTGCACAAACCATAGTTTTATCTGGTATTTATGGGAGAAGAGTTTCAGGAAGGAAGAGTTTCAGGAAATAAATGTTTTCTAGCAACTTAAGGCCTGAATAGTAGATTGCTCTCTGTAGCTCCTGGAGCAAGACTTGTAGCCTAAACACAGGGTCACTACTCTGGATGTAAGTCTGGGTGTTTCCAGAGGTAGCCACGACAGTTTAATTGCTGATGAATATTCATATACCTGGGTTTTGTTTGTAGGAAATGCAGCGATCTCAAGGGCTTGTACCGATCTCTATTCAAGCAGAGAAATCATCTGAAGTCTCCAGTTTCCTGTTTATAAGAGTTTGGGCTGCCCAGACAAAACACAGCAGCAGGAACAATAGCACAGGGCTTGGGTGACTCTGACAGCACCTCTGAGGCCAGATTGTCTTGGCTAAAGGTAACATCACTCCAGCTTACTCTCACAGTGCTGGGGACTTCAAAATCATCTGGTCTGTGTTTGTAAAATCCATGCTCAAATGCATAATGAAATGGCACCAAAGAGTTATAGAACAGTTTGAGTTGGAAGGGACCATTAAAGATCATTTAGTCCATCCTCCCTGCAGTGAGCAGGGACATTCTCAACTAGAGCAGGTTGCTCAGAGCTCTGTCCAACCTGACCTGGAATATTTCCAGCCATGGGGCATCTACCACCTCTTTGGGCAACCTGGGCCAGTGTCTCACCATCCTCAGTGTAATAAGTGTCTTCCTTCTCTCTAGTCTAAATTTCCACTTGTTTAGTTTAACACCATCACCCCTTGTCCTGTCACTACAAGCCCTGCTAAAAGTCTGTTCCCATCTTTCTTCTAAGCCCCCTTTAAGTACTGAAGGGCCAGAACTTTACCTGTCCCATTAGCATACTCTGTTTTACTGTTCATATACATGAATTGAAAACACAGCCTTGGGTGAGGTACTGTGAGGCTCTCTGTCCTTGAGGGGGTCTGCTGGGGTAGCCTGCCCTTGGGAAACATTCCAGAAGGAAGGGATGTGTTTTCCCAAAGACAGCATTGGGTCCTTGTGTTCATTTGCTGGAAAGAAGTCCAACTCTGTCAGGTATGGTGATTGAGGTTTCTTGGAAACTGATAAGGAGGTTTGTGTTGAGAAGACAGAAAAAGGATGGAGGCCCTTGCCAGAACAGCAGATCAGATATATCTCTCTTGGTCACCATGGTGAGGAGGGAATCCAGCTCAAAGAGAGCAGCAGACTGTTTCCTGCTAACCAGACCGTGATGCTCCAGTTCATCCTACTGAAGGGCATCTGTGAGACAGCACCAAGCACTGCTCAGGGACTATTACGTGGTAGGTCACAGTGTTGACAAATGTTTCCAGTTTTTTTCTGAAGTGCCACTCATCTCTGACTTTCCCATGTTCTCCCCTGCCGCTACCCCAACGTAAACACTGCAGCATCATACAGGAACCACTCTCCCTCTCTCCAAAATGGTGTTGCTGGGGATCTGGGGATGACTAATCTCTGCTGTTTACAGTCTGCTAGCTGTTTGAATCCTAACACAATTTAGATGACAGGGTTCAGGAGACTAGAGAATTACATGTTGCCAAGCTACTAAGGAAAATTAAAAAAAAAAAAAGACTTTTGATGAGGTGTTTGGTAATTTCCCTCACTGCCTGTACCTCTCAGCCTCTTGTTCTGCTACCCTGCTCTTGGAAGGGTAGGTTCTTTCCCTGAAAGAAAAACCCAACATATCTACCTTACCCATTGAAGACCTGAGATCAGTTCTCAAAGTGGCCCCAACAAGGTGAAGAAGAAGGAAGCAGTCCTTCAGAAGAGGAAGTTAGTTGTTTAATCATGCCCTGGATGGGCTAGCCTTTAAAAACTGTTGGTATGAGAGATTTCCTACAGAAATTCCCACTTGGACATCTAGTCCCTTCTCCATACCTGTAGCACTCATATGTGTGTAGATATATATCCATAGGTATAAAACCCCCAGCTGTATGTTCACTTGCTGCCTTCATAACTGTCCAGCAAGCACTCAAATTATCTTTTGAAAAATCCTTTTGCAGTTACATACCACTTATTTCAGTCTGCATTTGAGCCTATGAAATGCATCAGAGAAGATACACAGTTCTAGAAGTGCTTTGAATCACAAGACAGACATGGGCATAAAATAGTTGTCTGTCTATAAACTGAAGCTGAAAAAGTATCAGAAATGAGGTGCAAATTTTTAGCATCACATAATCTAGCTGTTAGAACAATTTAACATTTGGATACTACACATGGGATGTGGGATAATTTTTGTCACTTGAAGCCTTTAAAATTGGAAAACTTCCTGGAAGATATGTTCTAGCTCAGCCACAAGTGACTGAGCTGCAGACTCAATAACTCAAAATTGAGGTAGACTGTGTAAATCTCTGCCTCAAATGAGATGGTGGGCTGGAGAACCACAGTGGCCTCAAAATCTATGAAAACACTTTGCCTTTTCTGCTTGGTATTTCAAAAGGAGCTGTCACAGCACAATCAGTTAAGATGGAAAAGGTGCAGCAAATAAAACTGCAGTCAGAGACTGAAGGTGGAAGATGAACAAGATGAGGTGAACCCTACAGAAGATGAGGTGAACTGTAGCAATTAAACAGAATGGTCCTAATAAATAATTAATCACTTCCCAAATTTGGAACTCATATTTCTAAATTCATAATTCTAAAGTTTTCCTTTCTAATCACTCTAATTCTTAATTCTAAAATTCATATTTTAGATGTGCCACGTGAAGAAAAAGAATTCAATTAGCTGTGGAAGTACATAACTACCCATTTTGCAAATGTATTCAGCCAAACAGCTGTCGTAGTAACCTTTGCAAGTAAAAGAGTTTTAGAGGATCTTTACTGGAGAATACGACATTAAGTGCTATATTTCTTCTGAAATCTGGCACTATTACTCATCTTAAACTGGAAAGATTTGACAAGAATGGGAAAATTCAGCTCTGCCAGCCGAGCAGGTGCGAGGGAAAGAAAGGTTTCAAATCAAAGCCCACGGTGGTTTTCAACATCGTGCCCTTTTGCAGCTCTTTGCTACAAGTTTTTACCTAACAGCAGCTGGTTTGTACCAGCCAGTGGATTAGCAGATGATCATCTGAGTCATTTCTGGAGAAAAAGCTACACGTGGCTGTTTGTGGAGTTGTTGGTGGAACAAGATGTTTCCTAGATTATACTCATCTTTTGATTTCTTTTTTGCATGACAAACCAGAGAGTGCTTTGTAAATTATCACATTATTAGCACAGAATATATTACTGAATATAATATATTGAATACAGGATATTTATATATATTAAGCATGGTCACACCAATTTGCAGAGTATCTAGAAGGGATACAGTCAATTTAAGTTGGAAAACAACTTTAGCTACACTGTCATGTTTAGGAGCTAAACAGGGCTTCTCCTTGTCTCCATCTGTGCATGGGAATGAAAAGGCAGAAATCTACCTCTCTCTGGCTAACCAGTCCAACTGCTGTCTCGTGGTATTGTTATTAGTAAATGTAAAACTTGTGGCAGTAGGAATCAACAAGATGCTGACTGCAATGATCTGGGCTAATTTCACATAAACATTCTGACAGGTGCTGTTGGAAGCAGAGGTGGGTGGATTCTGATAGCAAGAGGTGCTTCTGAAATTAATAAACATCTTCATCTAGACACTCAAAGCTGAGAAAAGCCAACCCTTCTGTGGCAATCAGGACATTTTGCAAAACTTGAGCTTGCATCTAAAATGAGGAGAACTGTTAAGGGGAATGAAAAATAATGTTTGCTATGGAAAAAACCATAGCAAGGCAGTTGCACAAATAGGAAAGAAATTCCTCTATTCATAGTATTGTGTTTTGGTTACATCCAATGGAGGAGTAGCCTCTCTGCACTCTGGTCCTGCTCCCCCCATCCCTTTTTGACCTGTGCATTGCCTTATTGCTTAATGTCAAAATTACTGGGGGTTCAGGAATATACTCATGCATCTTCTGTTGCTGAGAGAAAATCCTGCTAAGTTTGGTAAGATGACCAGCAATTACTTCTGTGCTATTTTTTACTCTTCCTCTGGTCTTAATACTGATACTGCACCTTTCTTTTTAACTGAAATAGGAAATCTAGGCCTTTAGCTGAATATGAGGCTAGTGCTTCTCTAGTACTTGGCCTCTTGATCTCGTTCTCACCAGAGTTCATTTTGCCTTGTTTTAAGCTGTGGCATAGAGATTTTTATATGAAAACTCCCAAGCAGTGGCTTTTACACTGGCATAAGACTCAGTGCCTTTTTCTCATCTTTATCCTCTGCCGCATGAGGCAAAAGCTGATGATTGCAACTTCTCCCAGTGAATTTTTACTACAGTTTCATTACATTTTGGTCAGTTGATAAAAATAACCACATATCATTGCTTCTGTAACCTGAAGAACAGAAAATCTTAATATTAACCCTCATCACACTGGGATTAATGGGCAATTAGTTTTCAACTATGGTCCGACTCATTCTCTGCAGCAATTTCCATTAAACTGTGGCAGAAAAATCCATCCTAGATCTTCAGTGCTGTTACTGGCTTGAATCTTCCCTTCCTTGTGCATAAAACCCTGTATACTCTAGACTGTGTGAGTTGAGATTTGTCATTTTAAAAGGATTTTTTCCTTGAAACTTACTTTGTCTTGAAACCTGGCCTCATGGTTAGTCCATCACTGGCTGCAAAAGAAACAGCCAGGTTGGAAGGAAATTAATGTAGAAGTTAGAAGTAATTAAAACTCAGAGCTGGCTGGACACCTCTGAAAAGTGCAGATGACTACCTGTGTCCACATATGCAGTACATTTGTCTGAGTTACTGGTGCATGAAAAGCAAGGAACAGAATGAGAGCTGCTCTTGCTGCCATAACTACAGCAGATGCTGCTTGGTGCCTGCTGTAATACAGAAATATGCTCTCTTGCTTTTACAACCTTGTCAGCCCTTTTTGTCCTACCCCTTGTGCCTGTGATTTCAGACCTCTGACCTTGCATTTCCTCTGGCATCCTATAACAAACAAATCAACGAGTAGGGGACCGTGTGAGGCTTCAAGTTATTTACTGGAAAAGATATTGGAGAAGACACCGCTCAGAGATGCTCCATAGCTGGAGGTTTAAAATTCCCTGTTTCTCTCAGATTTTAATTAATAGGCTTGTATTTAAGATGAAATGTATTCAATTTGTGCACAGTGTAGAGCATGTCACACTACAAGAGCAGTTATATACATAGCAATACAATTGTTATTCTCTCCTAACAAATGTACCATCATATTGATAAAAAAGCAATATCTTCAATGTGCATATCAAAATCAGTCCTGATAGCTTATTACAGATAGTTAAATGAACATAAATATCTAATGTTCAGCCTGTAATGTTCATGTGTACCATGGCAGATGAAGGTATAGGTCGAAGAATTCATTTAGAACACAATACCAAGTCTCCAATATTCACTGAGCCTAAGCTATATCTCTTTTTGCAAGCACTTCTGAAAGAACAGGGAATTAATTCCCCACCTCAGGACCAGGCTGCAGAGAACTGATGACATTCAGCTAGTTAAACCTCTTTAAGTGTCCCTGAGATGTCCTGGTTCTGGCCACAATCCACCAGTTTATCTGTAATCACCTTCCCATGTTTCCAGAAAGGGAGCATGGCTCTGCAGGCTGCATGGGTTTCTGCTGTCTCCCTCCCAGCAAAGCAATGGTTTAGGCTTTCCCAGCTCCAAAATGGGTTGTGGACTGGTCAGCCTGAATCTTGTGTGAAAAAGTCTGTCACATCAACACATTTGGTGATTTTGATGTATTTTTTTTTTTTTTAAAGGAAAGGGAAATGGGGGGCAGAGCCTTAGATAGGTCCAGTTTCCTCCTTCATTCATCAGCCTTCTTTCCCATATTTAGAAATGTAAGAAAGCAAATTATGATGGATCTATTTTGAAGACAACCTAGATTAAAATAAACCCATTTGCACAGCTGTGGATATTGAAAAGCACAGGGCCAAAAACCTTCTCCATGTGCTGCACCAAAGGCTCAGACATCCCATTGGGCATTGCCATATCAGCATCTTCTTCTTTCTCACGAGGATATGATCATAACAGCCCCTCTGAGAGGATTTGGGCAGCAGAAGGGGGTTTCCAACCCACGTCAGCAGAAGAGAGGCTAGTGCTTTTTGTTTACTTCCAAGTGGCTCGTACCTCTGTGGAGAGGAAGCGAAAGGTACATTCAGTGATGGCAGAAGTGTCATTTACTTTGGTACTAGGGGTTTCTTTTAAGGTCATCAGCTGTATGATCTTTTCACTTAGCTCTTTCAGTTGATTGCTGCTTTTTAGCATTTTCCTGTTGGTTGTTTTTTCTTTCTTTCCATTTTCTGCCCTTTCTGCTTTGTTTTTCCAAATAAAAATGCTCATTGCAAAGAGTTTGGTTGCTTGCTGTTTGTAGAGGCTGGATAGGATCAGTACCAGCATCAGCTTCTTTAGGACTTGGATGAATCTCATCAAGGTTCCTTTGGGAGGGAAAAATGCTCACCTTTCTAGTCAAATGTGGCAAAGGAGCACCTAAGAGAAGTATTTCATTTTCAGTTAGCCTCTGTGGATCTCCACTGACTTGATAATCAAGTCTAGACAGAAGAAATTTGTTTCCTAGATGTTTTCCTGTGTAATAGTACAAAGTTATCCCCAAAAAATTGGTTTTCATTGGGAGAAGGAAAATATAGTTATCTTGTACCAACATAATCATCCTCAAAAGCAGGACAGTTGGATTACATCTGTTCAACAGTGAAAGGTCATCAAAAATTTGACACCTATGATCTGATGTGCCGGTGATGGAGACTACTGTGCCACTTTAAAGCTGAGATATAAAGCCAAGGACTCAGCCACAGGTACATGGCAAAACACTGTGGCATTTTTTATGAGCAGTTGTGAAGTAAGTGACAATATTGCACACATTTCAAAACCAGAAACTACACCCCAGTCACTTATATTTTTCCTCCTCACTCTGTTGTACCTTGCTTCATTTCTTTTATTGAATTATAATACCATGTAGTATTAAATGCTGATATTTATCCTGCTGCAGTTAAAAGCAAAGCTGTCACCAAGTGCTCCAGAGCCCTTGAACATTTTCCACGTTTAATTTTAGAGGCATCAACTTTTAAGTAAAATGGCTTCTTTTAAGTGTATGGACTGGACACAAATGTAAAGCACTTTGGGCTGGAATCCCATGCAGCTCCTATTATGACTCAGCTGCCCTATATTTGCAACCTTTTTGTCAGATAAAAGCAATAAAAAAAAACCTCTCCTCATGCAGCCCAACTCACTGCTAATTGTAGTCTCTGAAGAAAATTAAGATGCTGTAATACACTGTTATTGTCTCTACAATTTGTGTGAGGCACCTGGGTATGTTTCCCTAATTAATAGTTCCTTTAGTGTCCAGATTAAAAATAGCTCTTAAGAGCTCTGGGTAGATGATGCAGCAGGATGAAATAGCATCACACCTGTCTCCATGTTGCAGCTTCCCAAGTGTAAGCAGGAGTCAAAATTTTCCCTCCTCATTAAATAAAAACACTGAGAGATAGTACATCACTTGGCATCTCCAAAGTGATGTACCTAAGACATACCATCTGCTACGAAGTTGCAACAACATAGCCTGAGAAAAGTGGGACATCAAGGTGGAGCTTAATTTTCTTTAGTCAGTTTTCTGTCTCTCCTGGACTCGAGCGTGGATGGTGCAGGCACAGCTTATGATGGCACAGAAAAGCAGGAAGGGAGCACGACTGTGGACACAGTCCTGTGGGAATAAAGGGACTTCACTTCCAAGACAGCCACATTTTTAGTAACTGGGAAGATAGTGCTTTTGAAAGAAGCAGGAATCACAGCATAGGATCTCCCCATCCTGGTGCCTGCTTTCAGCACAGACTTACAGCTGTATTTCCTTCTGCTTTTTCTTCCCATGGTCACAGGAATTTTTTTTTCACTATTACAGGCTGCACAGAGTCTGACTTGGAACTCAGCCTCTGCTCTGAGGGCTGGGGATGCTCCCTGAAAGTGGGAGACTGAAGCTCAGGATGGAGGTGACCGCAAATCCCAGGTGTCCTACTTGCTGGAGAAGTAGGACAGAGCGAGTGCCACAAATGAGCAGACACCCAGCACCCTTCCTTTCTGTGCATCACTAGCTTCAGACCCAGGTTTCAGGCTGAGAAACAGCCTGAGGAATCAAAGTGAATTAAAAAAAAAAAAAAGATGACTTTCCAGCTGCATTTGCTATGGCATTTTTTGGGCACCCTCCTCCAGCATTCCGAGCACTGTGAGTCTGTCAGGTCCCCAGGAGCTGGAGACAGAAATGCAGGAACATTCCCATCTGCTCACAGACAGCCTTAGTCTTTCAGACATCCAGCAGCCCAGCTGGAGACACAGCTCTGCTCAGGTTGCCAAACAAATAGACAATTGGATAAAATCAGGGGACAGAAAAAGTGGCTCCGTTTAGAACAACGAGGTCGTTCTAGCTCAGCAACACCATTTCCAGCTCAGAAGCCAGGGATGCAGCAGCAGATCTGGCAGCACCAGCCACCACCCCACGGTTCCAGGCAGTGCTACCTGCATCCCTTCTGAAGGCCACCAATTTTTCCTTCTGATATAGTTATTCAGATGAAAGATCTCCAGCATAACATCCATACCTCTTCACTTTAGCACACACCTCACCCCAAAAAAGCAGCAAAAAGCACTGGTGGCTGCAGCACAGCTATATTACACAACAGATAGTCACCTGGGCTCCTCATAAATCAAAGAAAATCCCAGTCTTTCCATCTTAAAATCCTCTGAGCAAAAAAAAAAAAATCTCCACAGTTTACAGCATCCTAGTCCTTGAAGCCACCAGTGGTAAGTGCACATCACCTGTGAAATACACAGTTATCCCAAGACAGACTCTGAATGAGAACTTCCCAGGAGAAACATCTCCACTCCATCTCCAACACAGCCTCTGCAGGTCTTTAACTCCTGCATCAGCACCAAGGGTATCCCCACATGCTATGACTGTTGAACAAGGGCCAGTTCAGGGTCCTGCACATGGAGAGGAATAACCTGCACCAGTACAGGGCTCTGCAGTGAAGAGCTTGGGAGACCTGGTGGACAATAAGTGCACCACAAGCCACCAATGTGCCCTCAGGACCAAGAAGGCCAATGGTCTTCTGGTGTGCAATAAGAATAGTGTAGCCAGCAAGTCAAGGGTCATTCTCCTCTCCCTCTGCTCTGCCCTAATAAGTCCACCTCGAGTATTGTGTCCAGTTCTGGGCTCCTCTTTTACTCACCACTTGCCCAACACAGAAAGATACTATTATTAACAAGCAAACCAACAGCCAAATTCCTCCCTCTGACCTTACATTCTACACTAAGGATCTGAGGTACCAAACCACTGGAGGAAGGAATAAATTAACACACTCACAGCATAAGATGCAAAGAAGGGAGCAAGCTGACCAAGGAACCAAGCCATGGGAGGTGCAATCAGCCAGGAGGTGAGTCCAATCAAGTAGTAGCTTCCCAGAGAAAGCCTCATCTTTCTCCTCACCATCCTGGGAACTGCACTTGCTATGAGTAGCAGGGGAAGACTTGCCAAAAAGCAGAACCCTCACACAGCACATACCCCATGTAGACAAGCATGCCACCTCTACTGCACCCAGAGCTGGTTCTTATGCAATTGGCTTCTTGTCCCACCCTCGACTTACTGTGGAAGGTGGGGGCACCTGGTGCTGATCTCCTCATCAGTTCCCACCCAAGGCTGCCAGACCCTGGGTGAAAACCAATCAGGAGGGGCTTTCTTGCCTGGTTGTGGACATCACCCATATGCCAACCCTCACTCAGGGCTGGGGTTTAACCCTAGCACTTCAGCTCCTTAGTTCAAGAGAGACAAGGAATGACTGGAGGGAGACCCGTGGAGGATACAAAGGTGCTGATCTCCTCATCAGTTCCCACCCAAGGCTGCCAGACCCTGGGTGAAAACCAATCAGGAGGGGCTTTCTTGCCTGGTTGTGGACATCACCCATATGCCAACCCTCACTCAGGGCTGGGGTTTAACCCTAGCACTTCAGCTCCTTAGTTCAAGAGAGACAAGGAATGACTGGAGGGAGACCCGTGGAGGATACAAAGGTGCTGATAGAGGGTTTAACCCCAGCACTTCAGCTCCCTAGTTCAAGAAAGACAAGGAAAGACTGGAGGGAGACCCGTGGAGGGTACAAAGATGCTGATAGGCCTGGAGCATCTCTGTGAGGAGGAAAGGCTGAGAGCCCTGGGTCTGTTTAGCTGGAGAAGAGAAGACTGAGAGGAGACCACCTCCATCTTTATAAATATCTAAAGGGTGGATGTCAACAGGCAGGGGCCAGACTTTTCTCAGTGGTGACCAGCGACAGAACAAGAGGCAATGGGCACAAATTTGGATCCAGAAGGTTCCATTTGAACGTGAGGAAAAACTTTGCTGTGAGAGTGCCAGAACCTGGGCCAGGCTGACCAAGAGAGGCTGTGGAATCTCCTTCTCCAGAGAGATTCCAACTGTGCCTGGATGTGATCCTGGGCACCCTGCTGTGGGTGACCCTGCTGGAGCAGAGGGGTTGGATGAGATGATCTCCAGAGGTCACTTCCAAACCCCACCATGCTGGGGTTCTGGGATTCCCATGCATGAACATAACAAGTTCCCTGCTTTCCCCTCCCTGCTTTTTTCCCCAGGCCTAAGGCAGAGGCTGCTGTGGAGTCCACCTGGGTTGGATTTTCTCACTGGAAGGGTGGTAGGCTGTGCTAGAAAGTGCAAGGCTGTTTTCTGAGTTCCTGAAGCCATGGCATGTGGCTGGCAAGTTATTGTCCAGGAGCAGGAGGATGACCTGTGGGAGGAGCAGAGAGCTGAAACCCTCATTCCTGAGCTGCCACCTCATCTAAAGCAGGTGCCCATCAATGTGCTGCCCCTTTTCCCCTTGCACAGTGGTAGTTAGAGGATAGGGGAGCTTTTCACCTGCTTGCCTCCAGGATGTGGTGTTGGTCTCCAGCAGCCAAAACCAAGGAGGTTCTGCTGCTTGCTGTGCAAGGTTGGGTAGGATCAAGGGTCATTAGGTGGTGGGTAAAGGCTTGCCAATGCTGATCACTGCTTCTTAATTATATGAGAAGTGGCCTTTTAATACTGGAATCCTTTCTCTGTACCTAGAAATGTTTGATGGGATCTCAGTAATTACATCCAGCACTGGAGAGAAACTACACAGAGGGCTGAACTCCTTCCTCATCCTCAGGTCCTGGGCACGTGTGTGTGGGATGGGAAGCTATCGAGATGGTCACCTTGGGCCTTCCTCTCTTATCTTTGGGGATGAATAAATGAATCCTGAAACACAGCATTTAAGCTCAGCAGTACCAAATATTCCAGGTTTTCAACCCAGGAAGAAGATGGGAACTCTTAGCAGAGCTCCATTTCTAGCATCTGCAAAGTCAGGGGAGAAACAGAGTGCAAGAAAACATGAAAGCATCATTAGTGGAGAAAAAGAAGTGTGCCTGTTCCACTTTACTAACCCAGAATTTATGGATTTATTTTTCTTAAGCCTGACTATCCCTTTAAGAAAGAAGAGAAACACCCTTCAGAGACTTGTAATGAAATAACATTATTTATCAGTATTAAATATAGATAAACAAAAATGAGAAACAGACTTAATTGAAACCCTCTGTGAAATCTGGCTAATCAGTTTTCATTTCCAGAAGGCTTTAGCGTATGTTATTTAATTTATTATTTATCTGTTCTATTTTGATTTTGCTTTTCAGCCCCGGCGTTGGGCTTTGGGCACTTTAGGAACACTTGGTGAGAGGTTGGAAGTATCATCTCAGCTTCAACTGGGCCAGTACTTCTCCCATGTTTGAATGTTACTGAGGCTTTGATAAGGTTAATGATCATACCAGGGTTCTCCTAATGTCACCAGTGGCACTCAGCTTGAATCCACTTCACAATATATTTGAAAATATATATTTGAATCCATGTTATAATCTATTTCCTGACCACGAAGTGCTTTTCCTTTTGGACCTGGTTTTACCTCCATCCCATGCAAACACGTTGCCTTTTCACTTTAATTTATAGGCATCAAAGTTGCTGAATCAGGAAATTGAGGTTATGGCTGTTGAAGAAACGAATCCCACATCGTGACAAACTGCTTCTTTGGCAGATTTTCTCCTGTTCCTCCTTCTGAGTCACTGTCACACATTTTAAAGGCCAGACTTGCATATGAAGCTCTTGATGGTGAGAGCTCTGCCCTTTCTTGTGGTTTCTGCAAGCAGACGATTGCCATCCTGTGTCTCTACTGGCTGCCTCTAGCTAAGGATGCTCAACTCACCTCGCAGTGCTTCCTGTGTCACTGGGGCGTGTGACATTGCCTGCCAGAACTGGAAGTGAAGTGGTTACATTTGACTCTGTTAATTTGGTTCCGATTAGCCCAACAATACTCAGAAGTGCTGAAGTGGTCGCTGGGATTCCACCTCTTTAGGGGTAGGAAAGGGAGAATTTGGAAGAAGGAGTAAAATTCAAGAATCTGGCCAAAAAACAAAAAAAAAGCAGGTTAAAACTGGGTGGAACAGGTTAGACATTTTGGGTTTAGCTGGGGTAGTAATTGGTCACGTACCTCCTCAACAGTCAAAAATGTCTGTGACATTCAGGGTGGTGGCCAGGGAAAGCAGAACATCGTTCTCTCTTGAGAAACAAGATATGCTACTGGATCTATTCATTTAGGCAAATGTTTTCTGGCCCCCAAGGAACATGATCTGCAGCTGTATGTACAAATTTAGCCTCAAAATATACCTTTGGGATCAAGAAGTCAGTAGATGCCTGTTTTGCAGGCTGAGGGGACTGAAGCCCAGGGTGTGATTTGCCCAAAGTCACAGTGGAAAACCCTGGCAGAAGCAGAGAGGAGCCATGGGTCCACAGTGCCCCTCACCAGCTTGACACAGGAACCTCACAATACTTAAGGAATTATTAAATTGTTAAATGAGCTGAAAAGAAAAGCTCTGTCCAGAGCTGGAGTCATCATTTGGATTATTGACTCAGTTCTTTGAAAAACACACAAGCGCGGCAGCGTTCTGAATGCAAATGCAGCCAATGGAGAATTCTCAAATGAAGGGCAAATCAAAAGGAAACCATCTATGTTTTCTATTTTCGTGGTCTCTTCCATCTCCACACTGGTAGAGCATGGCTGTGCATACATAGCCGAAACATATGTTGATTTTTGTGCTTGTCAGCTAGTTGGGCTCTGGGGGAATTCTCCCACCGTGGTTCTGCTGAGATAGAGCAAGAAAGAGGGTGAGCAGCTCGTGAGCTGTAAGATCTTCTTCTGTTCCTCCTTGAAAGGCAAGCAGGAGTGTCTGCCCTTGTCTTCTTCCACCCACCCTCGTCCACTTTTCACGCCTGGACTTTCCATCCTTTCCTTCACAGAGAGCACCCGGGAGCAAATTGTTCGGGGTGGAGGGAGGTGGGCACAGATGTGACCACCTGCTGCATAGGCCTTTCTTCTCCTGGGCTTTTAAAAAGGCACTTCATATTTTAAAAAGGAGGAGGAAGAGACAGTGGCCTTTGGTGTTGCTCGGCACTGACACAGCTGGAGCTGGCCGGGGGTGGTGGGGTGTTATTTTTTACAGGTTGCCAACCAGACGCTCGTTGCAAGGATATACTTTTTTTTTCTTCTTCTTCTTCTTTTCCCCCCCCCCCCCCAAGATCGCCTGAGTGTAGATGTGCCAACACGGGTTCCGGTTTTACCACAGCTAATTCTCTTATTTCAAAGAGAGGAAATATCCTTGGACAAATCTGCTTTGTCAAGGTTGAAAACGTTCCACACCACAGATGGTGACCATAAGGTGCAAGTGAGTTTTCAGCTGAACCGGTGACACCCTACCCATTTGCTTCACTGCTGAAGATTTTAAAACTAGTTTTTGTTATGAGAAGCTGAGCGAGATGCTTCTCTCCAAATGTCTCTTCCTCCTGTTAGCTCCTCACTTCCATATTCATGGCACTCCTGCTGCTACTAGCACTACCATGCGTAGCACCTACTGCAAATTGTCCAGTTCCTGTTGTTAGGATGGCAGTTCCCTTTGGTTTTTGAAAAATTCATTAAGCGAGGGGGTGGAAGGGGCAGCAGAGTCCTGTTATGGTCCAGCACCCTGTTGCAGAAGATGTTTTTCCCAGGTGTCCTCCTGCACGGTGGCTTGCTGGGCTCATAGCCAGACAAGCACCTCAACTTCCATGCAAAAGCAACTAGTTGCATTTAGATGATCTGCTGCCTTGCAGCACAGAAAAATTCTGCGTGCAGGGGTATTGTTGTGGGGAGTTTCCCAGCAAAAGTTTGGGGATTTTCAGGCCCTTCTAACACGGTGTGAGATTTTTCTTGTGGACTGAACAGAGCCTCGACGGGAGGGGTGATGGCAGCCTGCAATAATTGGCACCATGCTCTTCTGATTCCTCTTCACTGAGAGGTTTTATGTTAATGGGAGAGAACCCACCTGTGGTTGGTGGCCTCAGTTTTTTTTTTACTTGTATAAATTCCCTGATTGCATTGTGCTGCCTCTGTTACTATGTTGTGGTGCAGTGGTCCTCACTTCTCTTTTCTCCCCGAC
The DNA here is from genome assembly GCF_000691845.1 of Merops nubicus. Lineage (NCBI taxonomy): Eukaryota > Metazoa > Chordata > Aves > Coraciiformes > Meropidae > Merops > Merops nubicus. Next base: position 4,608 of record NW_008604994.1, on the reverse strand, counting down.
TAATTCCTCCCACAGAGAAAAAAATAAGTTTAAGAGGTGGGGAGAAGGGGGGAACTACAAAGGTTGACTTGCTCCAGATACAACAACAAAAATATGAGTCTGAAAGGAAACCTGATTCTGTCTCTGGGAAAGTAAAACAAAAAGCAAAAGTGGGTGGCTTGGTCTTCCCTCCCCAAGCAGCTCACCTGCCTTTGCCTTGTTATTCCCTTAACTGACTTCAGGAGGGGTTTGTTAGCAGAAGGGCAGCAGGCTGGAGACATAAATTACTTTGGCTTCATAAGGAAGTGGTGTTAAGTACTAAATGTTCTTTGGGGCAGCTCCTGCAATTCCTCACCCTCCTCATTTGTGGTACATCTTCTGAGAGTGAGGAGCTATGTGTCCCTCATGTCAGCGTCCTTCACGCACCCTCTCTTCCTCATCTTGGGGCTAAATTGACTACAGGCAAGTGCACATCCCTGGATTAGAGTTGCTACATGGCTCCCACGAAGAGAATCCCTGTATGCGTGGGTCTTCCTCACTTCCTTCATTGTTACCCTTGCACCAATCCTATTCCTTCACCTCTACATGTCTCCATGCCACCACTTGCCCAGTTCTCTGCTGTGCCTCCAGACCATGTACCCCTTGCCCTGCATTGCTCCATCTCCCTTTGGCTACCTGGTCACAGGTGACAGTCCCATCCCAGCACATCCCTTTCCATCTACCTCCTCTCATACCACTTTCTAACACAGCTGCTCAGGCCTGGATCCCACAGCATCCCTTGTGTTGCCTGCACAGACCATAAGCTGTTTCACTTCTCTTGCAGGACCTACCATGACGTTCCCCTTCTTTACCCCTCACTTTTATTTATCTGTTGCCTTTGTATTCATTTTCCAACCTCTCTCATCAAACTTACTCTGCTCTGCCCCTCAAATCTATCTTTGGTTGCAAAAAACTTGGCAGTAATTTGGTCATACCCATCACACTGACCCATTTATCATGTTATGTATCTTCTTATATCACTAGCTTTGGTTTTATCTAGCGTTCAGCTTTATCACAGTACTTTAACATGTACCTGAGAGGTTTGGAAGCTGTATGAGTTATTTTATTATGAAAGGAGCATGACATGAAAATGAAAATCAGATGTTCAGAAGAAGCTCACATGACTGACAGCTGGGCCTGACTCTTCATAGAATATTCTTTGAATATTTTAAGTCAGATAGAAATTGTTCCATGAAGTTGATCCATACTTTTCAGGAGATTTAATAGCACATGACTTAAATGTATGATACTGCTCTGGTATGTTGTGTGGCATATTACATAGGTTTAAATAGTCCTGGTTGGGATGAAGGCTTCATAGCTCAGTGTCTCTGTACCTTGACAGATACATCTGCTGGTCCAGCAGGAGTTTCTGTATGCAGTGTCTGATGATCTTAACCTGAAGAAAGCTTAATTTGTATGTAGCAATTCTTAGCTGGCATAGTAGTGCCTATTAAGCACATTCTCCCAACATATATTTGTGACCATTTTGAAGCTAATTTACATGGAGGGAAGAATTAAATCTATATCCCATATATGTTACTAAAAACAATGTTAGTGCCATCTTTTGGGCAAGATTTTAAAGCACATAGCACAGAAGTCAAGAAATTTGATGATCTAATTCTACAGTATCCCTTCTCTGGACCATTTGCACAGCTCCTGTTTTCCAAGTGGATCTGCTCAAGACAAATGAAGGAGCTTTGCAGTGATGTTATTTCGGGTTGCAGAGCAGTCAGACAGTATTGAAAAGTAGGACTTAGGACTTTTTAATAGCGTGTGGTGGTGTCACTACTTCCAACTTCTGACTCATCAGTAATGATTGCATGTTTCTCAAGTAGAGGATTTTTTCCAGTAACTTGATGTTCTGAATGAGTTTGTAGTGAAACGCTGAGCCAGTGTTAACTCAGAGTAAAATAACAGCTTTGATACCATCTACATTCATTCAGTTTTGCTCTTTCCTTCATAATTCTTCAGCTCATCAGAAACTTATTCCTCTAGACTATTGGTTCTGCTGAATACTGAACAGACCACACATCCCAAAGAAAGATATCTTAGCTGTAAAATAGAGCTATCTTTTTGGTTGATGAGATAAGAATTTTGGGATATCCTCTAATTTCTAAAAAATTGGCCATTTTAGGAAAAAACAGAATTGTTCCACAAAAACCAAAACTGATGGCTATCTATAACATTAGTCTGTTGTCCAAAACTTAGACTAGACATTTCTTACAAACACACAGAACTTCTGGCGTAAGAACAATAAGTGAATTTCCAGTTAAGGTTCAATTAAGATCTTATAACTGGTTTGGATTTCGTTGTATTGGCTTCAACTAATGTACATATATTTTTATGTCTCTGCAGCTCGGGAGTGAAACAGCTCAGTCTGTTTATTTAAGGGATTGCATCATCACACATCTGACAAATGCACTCGCTGCATTTACAGCATCATCACGCCGAGTGCATTTATTTGAACTTTCTACCATGTACATGGGATCACACATTCAGATAAACACAGCTGTGTTTATTTCAGGCTGCACAACTCCAGATTGTAGATGTACGTCTGGAGCCAGTGGACTGCACATGCACTGCATGGGATTTTCAAATTCTTAGAGCTTCAGTATTTGTCAACCAAATGTCCAAAATGGATTGAAGGCTCTTATCTCATCTAGCACTGGATAGAGATATGCAAGGAGACCTTCTCATTATGTGCTTTAAAATAGTAAAATATTTGCTAAATACTTTATTGGGTAAAAAAAAAAAACAACCATCTTTGTTAAGAGTTAATATCCCTACTTCCATTTGGCTGGACACGTAGACATGAATGTCTTCACTTGTGTCTTACCTGAACTTACAAACCACTCTGTGGACTTCAGTGTTGTCACCCTAAGATTATGATGGGTTATTCCCCAAGGCTCTGGTTTTGCTTTTACTCTTCAGACAACTGGTGTTGCTCATGTGAGTTGAAGTCAGTTGTTTAATGACTTTACTGTTTGACCTAAAGCTGTTTCTTTATTTGCAATCTGAATGAGCCAACCTGTTCTTGAGAGGGAAAGCAGTGAGCAGCTCTGTGTGGCGCGGCAGTGGTCGGTGCCGTGACCTTTTAAAGTTGCCATTGTGGTAACTAAGGCCTTGGTGATTCAAAGTCTTGAAATCAGATGTTGAGTAATCCCCTGGTGTTACTCATGTGTTTGAGTTGAGCCTAGGTGTAATTTTTTTTTTGCATTCTTTTGTAAGAATACTGGAAAAAGCGTGTCTGACCCAAGAACACAGCTCCCTACCTTCAAACGTTCCTGTACTGAAACATGAACTTCACCAAGAAGTTCTTCACCAAGAAGCTCACCTGTGCATGCACATAAGTATGAGACCCAAAGTCCACACAGCACTGAAGTTACTTACTTGTATACTGAGATACATCCCCCCCCAAAAAAGGTTTCATTGGGTAAGATCTGCTTTTACACTGGGAAGTCAAATGAATTAAAATAAATAAATAAATAAAAAGTTTCTTTCCTCATCCTAAGTCTGGCTTTCTTTTCAGTCTTAAACACCTACAAATAGGATTTAATAAAGAATGTGTTCCTTGCTCTGTAGGCCCAAGGCCTATGCTCTGCTGAACTTTGGTGCATGCAGATTCTAAGGGCAAGTTTGGGACAGAATGACTACATCCTCTCAGTTGAGAGTCCTTGGACTTTCAATGGATTGTTGAAAGTCACTTTCTATGACAGCTTGGGAAATCCTTTGTGCTTTACTGTGTTCCTGGTGTATACAGAACCCCAAGAGACTCTCAAAGGCTCAACACAAGACCAGGAGATGACCGATGCATACTTACCGCTGCAGGAATCCAACAGAGTAAGTCTGTTCTCCTCCAGTTCCTGAAGCCAGAACAAGAAAAATTAGTGACTTTTGATAATGTCTAGCCCTATATAGAGTTGGTAGGGAACAAAGAACCACAACGGTCACATGTGGTGTGGAGCATGGACACCCATGGAAAGCAGCGTGCACCCATTCCAGCTGGAAGTCATGAAACCTGGTAGAATTTTGGAGCGTGAGGAAGCAGGACCAGAGCTCACCCGTGCAAAGCCTAAGAAAGGAAAACCAATTCACTATTGAGTGTCACTATTGGTTGCAGTTTCACTGCATTAAAGCCTGAGTGAATGACTTCAGGAGAGCAGCATTTGGCCCAGTGGCAGAAGAACAACATTCCAGCTTGGAGATGTGATATGGGAACGCAGATCTGAGCTAGCTGATGTGTCAAGAGTGGGGCAACAGAGCAGCAAGCCCCTGCAGACAAGATCTAGAGTGCATGGCTCATTTACTCTGATCATTCCAAACTCTCTGAATTCAAGCAAGCTCCAATTTACCTTCCCACATGCATCCTAACCGCTGTACACCTTTGTTCAAACTTCTGCCTTGAGCTGTATGTTAACATCTGGATAAAAATAAATGCAAAAATGAATCTCATGTTCCATAACTGCTGAATTTAAGAGGAAAAGTGTGATTTCGTTCCATTTAATATTCTCTTTGTGTCTGCTTTGCACAGGAATGAATGATTAGGACACAATATGCAGCCTAGCTAAGAATAAGGTCATTTGTATATAA
>NW_008604993.1:0-8548 GCF_000691845.1 Merops nubicus | reverse complement strand
CCTTCCAACCCCTATGATTCTATGTTTAGCAAGGCAGGTGATTGACTTTCAACTGGGGCCAGGACACAGAGTCTTCCTCAGAGTTGTCTCAGTTTCCTACATTCCTTGAAACCGTTTATCAAGAGCTCTCTTAAAATCTTATTTTTCTGTATCATGATTTTTCTTAGGAGCTCCTTTTGGTTTGTTCTGTGTGGCAAGGCAGAATCTTGTCCTGTATTGAGATGAACTTCTTAAATACACTTTTCTCCCACATCCTGCAAGCATACATGCTTATACAGATGTGCCCCGCATTTGTCTTTTTCTCTGTGTGAACATACATGAAATCACAAAAATTGAGTGAAAGCTTATATTTTGCTAAAAAGAAATATATGCCTCTGTGATATCATTATATATGGCCAGGAGACTTGTTGGCAAAACATTTCAATAAAAAGTATCTATCAAAAACTGAGATGTTAAAAGATATACATTAACTTTAAATGAATTCCTTGATGGAGGGAATGGGCTGAGACAATAAAAACATATAGGCCCATTTCCAAGAAAAAATGTCAGTGTTAGTGCAGGATAGCAATAAATATGAAAATTTATTATATGAAACTTCCTAATAATTCTATAATCACAGGATTACCAACTGGTAGAGGTTGGAAGAGACCTCCAGAGGTCATCTGGTCTGACAAGCCTGCTCAAAATGAGCTACCTAGAGCTGGTTACCTGACTATGTCCAGATGTCTTTGAATATCTCCGACAAGCGAGACTCCACAACCTCCCTGGGCAACCTGTGCCAGGGCCTGGCCACCCTCACAGCGAGAAGGTGTTTCCTGATGTTCAGAGGGACTCTCCTGTGTTTCAGTTTGTGCCTGTTGCCTCTGATCGTGTCACCGGACACCTCTTCAAAGAGCCTGGCTCCGTCCTCTTTGCACCCTCCCTCCAGATATTCATGTACATTAAGATCCCCCTGATCCTTCTCTTCTCCAGGCTGAATAGCCCCAGCTCTCTCCACTGCTCTTCATAGAAGAGATGTTCCTTCATCAGTCCCTTAATCATCATTGTGGTCCTTCATTGGACTCCCTCCAGTATGTCCATGTCTATCTTGTATTGTGGAACCCAGAGCTGGACACAGAACTTCAGGTGTGGCCTCACCAGTGCTGAGTAGAGGGGTAGGATCGCTCATCTCAGCCTACTGGCAATGCTGACAACAATCATAGCAACTGAAATACTTCATTTATTTAACAACTAAAATTATTTAGATGGATGATGCTAAATGATTTTGTAGAAGAAAAACATTTTACATTTAGGTTTTCTGATAACTTAGCGAACTCAAACCTGTAAGATCAGATTTGCAACTATGATACTTATGAATACATGAGATGTGATTTGGAAGGGAGATGTAGTTTGAGTGAAAAGGACAGGAAATGTCTTAGAAATGGTGTGCATTGACTAATGTTTCTACAGTCAGAATCTAATACCCTGCTGACCATGACTGCAGCACATCTAAAAGATTTCACACACAGTCACATAATCAGTCTGTGTCACTTACAGCACGTCTGTGAGAAGGTAAGGGGCTCAGTTTCACTTATATAGTAAGGCATTTATTTGGGAGGAACTGTTTTTAATATGCTTATGGCATTACTTTTTCAGCTGTTACTGAACAGCAGTGAAAACATTTTTTCATGTAAAACTAGAAGCTACAATAATATAATCAAAGTCAGATCTTAACAGGTGAAAAGTTATACAATAGGTCTAAGCGTGACAAGCTGGTAAATACCATACCATTATAACTAGTGATGCAGGAGACAAAAGCAAAACACCTGAAAAATGCAGCCTTACACCTAGTATTGTTATTCTTCCCTTCACTCTGCCTGCCTCAGAAAGATTATTTCTCATGTTAAGAGAACTGGACCCCAGCTTTCACTTAGATACATTAAAAAAAAGATAGTGAGGAGTGACACTAGTCTCCTTATGTCCATCTCAGAGTGATGTGGAAGAATCAAGCTAAGGACTCCCTCCAGTGCTGCTTTATCTCAGGTGATCGCTCATCCCCAGGCTGCCCGGAAGCTTTCTGCAGGGAAGTCCAGCTCATATTTGGCATTGTAGCTTATCTGGAAACATGAGATTCAATAGTTGTCTGCCTCCGAGGGTAACAGCTGTAGAATGAACAAGACATAGCCCCTTTGACCTCTACATTACAGATAGCTAGGCCTGCTTAAGCTGTAGTTTCAGTCATGAGTCCACCTGATGAACCCTTTTTTTTTCCTTTCCTCTCTCTTAGAAAAGTCATCTTGTATTTGTATCTTATTTATTATGCATGTGTAACATTAAACTACCAGAAGTCAATACTGGTGAAATGGTTAAGGGTTAGTGAATGTCTGCTGAACACAACTGGAAATGGCTTCTGAAAGTGAACATTCAGCAGCCTTAGTAATGAAAATGATCTGTGGTCTTCCTTCTGCTTTTCAGTGTATCTATCACACAACACTCCTGGCTTCAGCCAAGAAGAAAAGCATTAAAACTACACGGATGTGGAAATGTTGTTAATCATTTGAGTGTGGCAGCCTCATATTTAGTGTTCAGTTGCTTAATGAAGTGTACACATGACTTTGTTCCACCAGTAATTCTGTTCTTATCCATGTCCACATCCATAGCTGTATCTTATCTTTCAAAGCTAATCCATCCTACAACAAATGTGTAGACCCGAGTGCTGGTGCAACATGGAGAAAGTAAGACTGCCCAGTAGTCAGGTCTCTGCACAGAATCCATTTTTCACCTGAGAATGGCTTTTTATTACTCCTGTTATCTCAAAGTGCACACTTACAAACACTGAAGCAAAGTTTTCTCTCCCCCCGTGAAGCTCTTGGGCTATATTTTCCCACTGATTATCAGAGTAATTTGCAAAATAAGACGCATACTATGTTTAGTGGGTAGAACAGTTGAAAAAATATTTGTTTCTCTTGCTAAATGACAGTATTTTCCAGTCATCATCTTCAAGAAGTCTCTGTATAGAGACTAGGACATTTTGCCAAATGGTACTCCTCCTGGAAAAGCCACCAGCTGTTGGCAGCAGGCCTTCTAGGTCTGCTTCTATGCTTCCCAGGATCAGATGCATGGATGTACCAAATGAACATGATGTATTTACTTCTCCCTTGGACTATGTATACAGACAAATTAAAATGTGGTGGAATTGTCATTTGTCACTGGTCCTGAGCTCCACTATAGGCAGTGAGAAGACACATTCTTCCTTTAATGGTTATCCCTTCTCCTTGCAGAACTTCATCTGGTGGAAGTTATGCTTAGGGCTAATTTGGTAAGTCACTGTACATAGAGATAATCACCATGTTTGCCTATTTTCTCTTCTTGTTCAGCTTACAAGCTCCAGTCTGCAAACTATTACAGAAAATCAAGTCAAATATGGCTTGTCCTTTATAGTGAAGAGACACTTCAGAATCTGGCAAAAAAGGAATAACCGCAAAAGGTGCAAACTTATATTTGAAGTCTAGGTTGTCATTGATGGCTTAAAGGTGGCATTTAACTTCTGTGTGTAAACTGTTTCGCTTTCTTCACTGTGCATTTCCAAATCAGTATTAAATAAGCCAAATATATATATATGAAAATGGCAACAATAAAAGCTTATCAGTTGAATAAATGCAGAAAAGTGTTTTTAACAGGGAAATTGGAGAAACTACAACCATTACTTTAAAATTCCCACAGGCTCAAGTTAAGCCTAAAAAACCAACCAATTCATGTGTAAATCTATAGAGCTGAAAAAGCCCAACAAACAGTAAGAACTGTGGGTCAATAAAACGTGTCAGATCAGACAAACCTGATGCCCAAAACCACTGTAATTGCATGTGTGTTATAGAAAGGCATTCTAGTGCATGTAATGCTTATTGATTTCAGCAAAGCACTTGATATGATACTGAATTATGAAACTTGCAGCACTCGGTGCATGTGATACAAGGAAATATCATAATGGGGTGGAAAGGAGACTGATTGATGTGGAGGAACGAAGTGACACATCACTACCTGCGCAGAGGGCAGAGCTCCTATTGGAACAGAAGCTCTTCTCCCAGCCCATTTGCTGCTGCCAAGATCTGGGAGAGGAGGCCATCAGATAATGCACTTGTGCTTCTCTAAAATGCCTTTTTTTTTTTTTTTTAAAGAAGAAAATGGCTGATAGTTCAATACAAAGGGTGTATTTGGACTCAGAATTTTTTAGTCCTTTGTCTCTTGGTGCAGAGGTACCTCTGGAAAGTGGAGCTCAGAAGCAGGAATTATTCTCTGAAAGTTTTTTAATATTCAGACAGCTCCACGAGGACAAGCATGACAGCTCTTCTTCTCAGTTGTTTCTGGAGCTGAACTTTATGCTATTTTGATTAAAGAATCCCATGAAATGGGCAGATTCTCAAAGAAGAATATTTTGATATTTCTCTTAAAAATGTTTCCTGGAACCTTTAGTTCTCACCTCATGGGTTGGAGTGACACTAAAAAGCTCCTGTTTCAGGACACTCCATACAGCAGATCTGTGGAGGCTGAGGCATGAAAGCCTTAGGAAACAAGCTTCTCCAATCCTCCAGCCTGCTTCATAGGTTGTCAAGTACCAGCACAGATGGAAACAACTTCCTGTGAGATCATGTGATTTTCAGACAAAAATAGCAGTTTCTTCTTGATGATTTGAGTGCATAGAAAACAAATGCAAAATGGACAAAAAGTGCATTTCTCTCCAGCTGAGAATTTCCATAGCCAGGACGACCCAAATCTACTCCCCCAAATGGCAGATTTTATTTCACTTATCTAAGGATACAAGAACTTCTCCTGCTGCATGGTGAATTCCATGTAGCAAGATCTAACTCCTTTTCAGCTTTTTCCTGCAAGGTCCCCATAGGCTTTAATTTCTGCAAACAAAAAGGTGCTGAGATGATTTTCCTCAAAGATAAAGCTATGCCACAGTGTGGTTAAAGCAACTCATATGGAAATAAAGTTTTGAAATTTCCCCTAGGAGACTTCCTAGCAAGGGAAGAAAAAAAAAATAAAATCAAGAGATGGAATTTCTTTCAGGGGCACTCCCCTCCTACTAATGCCAAACTAGTGGTCTCTTCCTCCTCCTTGTCTTCCTCAAATCAAAAATCCCATTTTAAAGGATCTAGTACAAAACCCAAAGATATGTCTCTTCTGTATCTCTAGTGACTCTTCTTCAGCTGGTGTTCTTGCAAGCTGTTTCTGGAAGAGAAGATTAAATGCTAATCCTTGGCGTAAGTGTACTGACTGTTGGTTAGATTCAGTTTTGCCTATTCTAGCTGCGAGTTAGCACATGTGGGGGTTTTTGTTCATCTGAAGGGCAAAAGGAGTACCAAGGTATAATCATACAGGGAGGGGGTTGTTTTGGTAGGGTTCTGTGCCACACAATCACAGCTTTAACTTATGTTGGACCACATTCCAATGGTCACGCTTATGGCACGGGCAGGACAAAATACCACAGCATAACAAAACTCCTCTGAGATAGTTTCCTTCTTCCTTTTTGACAGCTGTTACTTTGATTGGTCCTGTCTGTTAGGTGAAAATGGGACTTTCCACCTCACCAAGATTTTTACCTGCCTGCTGGGAGAGCAGCCTCCTGCCACAGGAGTGCTGGGTTCAGAACTCTGCTCATGCCTTTGGGGCACTTGGAGAACCACAAAGACTGGCTCCTGCCAAGAGCCCACGAAGACTTGTCCTCCTCTCCTGAAGTGTGTTTGAGAGAGGGGCAGATGTGAAACTCTGCTGGGAAATAAAGAGAGAGGAACATTCATGAAACAAAAGGAAAAAGCATGGCTGATGGGGCAGTGTTAAATAAGAGCAGGTGAACTCATAAACTCAGAAGTGAGCTCTCCTCACTGCTAAGAGAAGTGAGTAAACTCCTTTTCTCTGCATTTACTCTCAGTTACCTCAGTGGCAAGAATTTTCTCTCCCGCGTGCCTTAACAATTGCTAAAGAAAATCACTTATTTGTTTTTCCCTAGAGATGAAATTTGTATGGGCTATTAAAGAATAATGTAGCTCTGTCCATTAATATTGGACAGATAGATGGTGTCATCTGATAGAAAGATGACATTACCACCATGGTGGCATCAGCTTTACTTAATCTAAAATAAATTACTGAGGATAACTATGTAATTGAAAGAGTTGTAGAGTGACTACTCCAAAAAAACCTAACACATCTGAGCTAATTAATGACCAGCCATGGTATTTTAATTTACAAAAAAAGTCAAGAATGTCTTTAACTTACTAAATCTCGTATTTGCTGAACATATTTTTTGCTAGTCCCCAATGGTTCCTTTAGAAAGACTGCTCAACTTTCCTGGTTAGCTAACTTGGATGAGGAACACCAAATGCAATTACTGCCAGCTTTTGCTGCCACAAATCTTGGTAAATAAACTTTGTTTTCCTGAGTAAAAGACAAGAATGGCTGAAAATGTAGACTATGATAGTAACAGAATCTAATGTCACTTGTGCAGTCCCAAATGCAATGACCATATTTACTTCAAACCAGTGCCTCTGAGTGCTATCAATCTTCTGACCATTATAGGTAACAGTCCATCCAGACTTACCCATCAGAGTGCATAAATACTAGGAAGAGATAAACTGTTAAAAATAAAAACAGACCTTTGTTGAAGTTTAGGGAAGCTTCATTAAGAAGCCTTATCCCTTTCTAACTCTGTGTGTTCCCAACATGGCTTTACACAATCCACCTCTAGTTATTCTGGCTTTGAAATTAACTGGAAAATAGGAAAATAATATCCTTGACAAGAGGATAAGGCTAAGCACCCAAAAGATTCAGTAGTGTTGGCTGTGTTACCAATGTTAAAATTAACTTTTCCTAAGAGACAAATGCTTTCTTCCCTGCACACCTGTAGTAGCTCTTCATCATATAAACAAAAGTTTAGGGTGCAGAAGGATCTGCAGGAAGCACTTCTGCACCAGACCTGTGCTGAAACACATGAAGGAGGCAGTTATGAGCTATGAGAAATCCAAACGCTGAAAAAAACCCTGCTCTTTGCAAAACTTGGCTTATACTTCAAGGCAATTGATCCCAGAAACGTTTTCTATTTAGCATGGTTTACGCCACTAACTTCTCTTTGTTTAGGCAGGTTGTTTAAGAACTAGGTTTACAGGTACGCTTGGTGCCATCCCACGTGGGTAAAACAACCACAGTTTTACCTACGTGCACTGAGGTTTGCATTTGTCTTAAGGGCATGTATGAACCTTTTTCAGAGAATTTGAACTATTTGGGGACATTGAGCTTCTCCAATGTCCAGAGAGGCTGTCGAGAGCCCGTCTGATGAGAGAGAAGAGCATGCCTCTGTTTTCCAGTGACTTTGCCCACATCTTCATTATGGTTTTAGTTCATATCAGCAAAGGCAAAAGCAATTCTAAGTTTCACATGGGTTGGTTAATATAGGTTTACAAAAAATCCCAACAAATTAATGCTGTGATGCTGGTTTTTTGCTGTTTTGTGTTTAGAATAACTCAGTAGTTAACTGTTGCCTTGGTATTTTTTTGAGGCTGAAGTGAAATCACACTAGGATTACCTAAATATATGAAGGGTATATAAAATCAAGTGACATATTTTGCAAATGTATCATCCTTTGAAGTCACTAGTTTCATCTTGATTCAGGGAAACATTGTTCTTTCTTTAACACAAAACGTTATTATTTTCTGCCAAGTAATTCTGCAACAAATTTCAGACTTATGCTATAGATAAATGACAACAAAATCCTGAAGAGTATCTAATAAAAGTTTTAGAACACTTTTCCTCATCTGCCAAAAGACCTTCAGAATTACAGATATTTCATTTTGTCTGCCCTGGTTACATGACATGCCTCTTCAAGGCAGTCATTTCTATAACCTGCAATTGAAGTGATTTTAAGACATTTTCCAGCTATTAGAAGTTATTTTGTACATTAGGTCAGGATTTCTCAACCTCAAACCCTGTGAGGACAATCACAATAGCAAGGATGGAGAAAGACTTCCAGAAAATGAAGAATACCTCTGTCTTTTGTCAGTTATATCATTACAGTGATGTTATACTGTACATGCTGAAGTTTATATTTAATATATAAACTTCGTATCTATATTGGAGAAAAAATAAAGGAATTTGTGGCCAGTTGTCTCATGATGCATTTGTCGCAAGTGTAGCTAAACCACATTGTAACAAAGCAGGAAAAAATAGATGGTAGTTCCATTTCATGTATGTTTTGCTCTCAAATATCTGCTTTCACTTTTGATTTTAGCAATTGAAATTAATTTTAATCGTATTCAGGTGCTTTCTCAGTTAAAAATAAGACTTTTTGGAAAATTTTAAGTATCAGCAAGAGCTTAAACTTGACAAGACACTGGACACCGGGTATCTTCAGGGGGAGCACGAGGGTTCCAGAGGTTCAGTGTCCCCCTCCACAGCGGCGGGAGGCCTGGCGTTACAACGTGCCGGAGTCTCCGCCTTCGGACCCCGCTCTCTCCATTGCTTAAACCCGGCTCTGTTCCGTAAAACGAAGGCGGGCACGGTACCGGGCACGGTACCG
>NW_008604992.1:34981-48741 GCF_000691845.1 Merops nubicus | reverse complement strand
GGCGGGGTGGCGGCCGGCATGGGGCCAGTCCCCGCGGTTTTGGGGGCATGCAGCTGGAGGAGAGGACTCGGTAATGTGGTGCAAGAAGTTAGGCTCTCCTGTCTGTTTTTTACTGATAAGCTTTGTTTTTTAAGGTGCGTAAAGCGTGTCAGCTGCTAAATGCACCTGACGATGACATGCTGAAGCAGAGTTATTATTTTATTTCATTTCACTTTACTTTTTTTAGAATTAACACCATTCTAAAATAGCACCAAATTGCTGAAGCACTTCTTAGCTCCTGATTCTTCAGTTTGCTATTATAAGTGATTACTTGATGAACCAAAATATTGTTTTTCCTTAGAGGAGACAATCCCTTAAACCAAGGGTTAAACCTTGGCATTCCTTCAGAGTGTTAGGAAGTTGGCTTCTTGATGGTGACAGCTCCTTCCTTCCAGCTTCAGCAGCGAAATTGAAAGCTTTGGAAGTTTGATGCTCCTTTTAAAGCAAACCTGCTTATAAATGAAAGAAATGCATGCAAGAAGCATCACTGACAACAGCTGTACTGCTTTGGTCATAAAAATTCTGGTTTTGTGCATGGTTTACAGCATGGTGTGCTTCATTAGAACTGACTTCTTCAGCTGTTGAGTTCATGGTAAAGTGAGCTTGATGGATGCTGGTTTTTAACTGGGCTGGTCCTTGGAGGTTGAACAAAATTAAAAGTATTTTTCCTTGGTTTATTCTCTGGACATATGAACTAGACTGGGAAAACCAATTAGCCTACTTTAAGCATTAAAAGTTAGGTTGTATTGTTGGCATGCACATGGAAGCTTGTGTGCATGCTCATACAGCTAATGGGTAGGTAGTGGTTCCTCTTCCTGGAGTTAGAGCTGTACCTGGAGGAATATAACATTAATTGGGAGAGCCTGGGGAAGAGGTGACCTACCTGTGGCTACTGAGGGATTGTTTCTTTTTTTTTTTTTTTTTAAAAATTGCCTTTCATATCAGTGAAAATAAATAGTATAAAATTGAAGATAGCAGAATTTAAACTTAAAAATACTAATTAACTGTAAAGGGACTTCAGAAAAGGTAGTTTGGCTGTGTTGTTCTCGTTTCACATGTTTGCATAAAGTACACATTGTATGACCTTCTAAGGTCATGTGAAAGCATGACCTCTTCTTTTTACTTCCTTAATTTGTTTATAAGTAAGCAGTTGAAGGATCTTGGCCCAAATAGATTAGTTCGTGCTGTCTGATTTTTTTTTTTAAATTATTTTAGTTTTGATCAGATCATGGCTTTGTTTAGCAAAGGATACAGTAGTCCTTAAAATCCAGTTATACACAGTGAGTCATACTCGTGTTTTGTATTTTTGTTGACGAAGGCAGCGTCTAGTCTTATTTTTATACTTTGAAATTTCTTCAGTAACTTAATAAGTTAATGCAAGCATTTTAACACCCTAATTACATAAAATAATATTCTTAAACTTTCAGTACTTTGCAAAGACTTATCTTTCACAGTGGAAATAATAGGGCAGCTTAGATGGACTTCTGTCAACTCTTTGCGCTTTCCTTTTGAAATATTCATAGAGCACCTTGCAGGTGTGTAGTGGTATCAATTGGAAACCCAGTGATAAAGAAACCAGTGCTGGATCTGGTTGTTTTCACTGTACTCAGCAGCATAATTTTCTTCCAGATACTCATTATCATTTTCAACAAAATGTTCATATCTTTCTGTGCTATTGTAGTGTTTGACAATTTAAACTACGTCTTTGAGAACATTTCACTGCAATGACATGCTAACCTTTTCCTGGGGATTCGAAATACTCGTAACTTTTCTGGATAGTCCTCTTAAGAGTCTTAGATCCTACTCGTTGCTAGGTTTCAGAAATTTTGCCTGTTAATTTTTTTTTCCTTTGTGCAGAAAACACACGGTGCAAGCTGCTTCTGTGCACACAAAAGAGCCTTGAAATGTGCCTTGTCTAAGAACTGACAGTCTCACTTCCAGTAGACTTTCTTCCATGCTAATGTCTTTAGCAAATAAAGGTGTTTTTTTTTTAATGATACTGCAAGGAATGTGTCTGTATTGGTGCCAGTGGCAAAGTGATCTAATGAGCCTGCTTCTTTAAGGCAAATAGTTTGGATTTTTCAAATCCAAGAGTCCTGTTTTAGAAGAACCACAAGAAAGGGCACATCTTGTGTTTACTTTTGTATGTTTGAAAATAGGTATGGAGAGGAAGAAAATGTGCTACCTCAAGTTTGCATGTGTGTTGAAAAGTGATGGAAATCAAGGTTGTTTTTTTGTTCTTTGGAGTATTATTAGGTGTCACTCGTTTTTAGTAAGAGATCATGTCTGTAGGTGGGATAAATGATGAATAAGCCTGTTCTTGCTAAGTGTGTTTAATTTGCTTCAGTCAGATTTTTTTTGCATTTTTTTTTTCACACCTACTTATTCTCTGCATGTTGAAGAAAACATTTGTTCACTTAAAAACAAGCAAAAGTTTGCAGCAATGAAAGAAGACCTATGCTTGTTCTCCCTATGCAGCTGTATTTCTTTTGCCAAGCTGTGGAAGAACCTTTCATCTGAGAGTGCAGTTACCTCTGGGTTGTTGTAATCTGCCCTTTACTGTAGTCGGTGTGAGGTTTGAAGGGTTTGTATGTGATGTAAAACATACTGCTCTGTAAATAAATCTCTGAGAACAGTTAACCTTAGGTAATCTAGTTCTAATACTTGCTAATCCAGCATCTTTTCATCTTAATTTAGAACAGGTTCCCAGCTAATGTGTTTCAGGGTAATGTCCAGAAATATTTTTTTGCACTGAGTTGAAGTCTTTTAAAAGGAGTTTAAAAAAATATTAAGGATGAAACATCCCAGTTACATGTTACGGATGACATCTGTCTTCATACGTTGTGTGGAACTGTGCTGTACATTGGACACAAATATTGTGTCCACAGAGCCAGATTTTAAATCTGATTGACTTCCCAGGCAGATGTGTGTGCCTATATGACTTAAAACCATGCTTGTTCTTTGTAATGATTTCCCCACTGTTCTTGGTATAGACAGTGTCTTTATCTGCAGCTGTTAAAGCAAGGCAGTAGATTTTGATTTGAAATATTACCTTATTTTATTTAGAGTAACTTTATAAAAATAACCTCTTTTGTTTTGGGGGAAGTGATGCTATTCTTGATTTTAAAAGTTTCATGAACACATACAACATTAAATTCATAGTTTTCAAAATTTCCTCTGATTCCACAGCTAAACAGAATTGAAACAGCACCATTACTGAAAGTACAGCTTTTGTTGTTACTTTATATAATTGAACAAGTAAGATTTAAAGGTAGAGGTTTATATCCCAGATCTGTTTAAATGTCAGATTTGTGACACCTAACTTAGTTTTCCTGTGATTGTCAGTGATGAGAGGAAGAGGAGTGCTGTTGAATCTGAGTCTTGTGTAGCCTGGGTTGTGTGAGGATGCCTGATGCTACTGCTGGCCTGGGGAGGGCAGGAGGACAGGAAGAATGAGCTGCCTGAGACAAGTGCCTGAATCCTGACAGCAGTCTCCTGAGTTCTGCACTTCAGTGTTGACTTCACATACCATGTTTTCCAGTAGGTGGCAAAGCATATTTGGTGTTTCTTGAAACCACAGTAATGTACAGTGGTATTGATTAATTCCAAGTGTTGGGTAATGAGAAATAAGGCTTTAGATACATTTGCCTTATTGGAACTGGAGAATGTTATTTTCTTCAACGCATATACGTCCAAGCAAAAAAAGTGCTCTGAAACTCCTGCTTTGGGTAATGGACCTACTGGCTGTAGAAGCATTAGATTAAAAATCGAAAACATTGATTTCTTGGAGGCTTTATGAAGTAAACATCTTCTTGCTGTGTTTTGTTTGCTGGTGAATTATTCCAAAAATAAAAGTAAGCTTATTAAAACAACTTAAGAACATATTGACTTCAGCCTGGACAGTGACACTCTCTCTCTAGAGTGGAGTTGCATTGTAGAAATGTTATTTTAACAGACAGGCGCTTCTCATTTACAACAGCCCTTCTAGAAATAACTTCTCAGATGCAGGAAGGCTGTAAATCCATTTTCTGTTGTTCATAAGCCAATGAAAAGGCAAAGTTATAACAGAAAGGACAGCTTTTCCTACTGGAAGCCAACTTTCTACTGTAATGAGAAGTCTAAATCTGGTCCTTCCTGTGTTATTTTTGGTATCTGCTTGAGGGATTCCCTTGCAGTAGAAGAGTTAAATGTTCTTGGAAAGATCAGATGCTAGCAGCTAATGACTTGAATACATCTCTTTGCCATTGCAAGGCTTTTACTGTAGGGCATTTCAGTAACATTGTCATTTCTGTCATGGAGATCTTGATCATGCCGTTTCTAATTACTTTCTTTCCTTCATGCTTTAAGTGCTGGCTTACTTAACTCAGCTTTGCTTTCAGAATAATCCACAGCTGAGAGGTTATCTGTTGCTTTGCTAGTATTCATCTTAAGTTAAAATGAGCGCTCTGCTCTACAAGGAGGTTTTTTTCCTTTGAATTTACATGCCTCAAGTATTTCTTTAGAGATACTCTGTTTGTTGCCTCCTGTTTTTTTAGGTCTTATATAAGAGCCAAACACACGATTTCAAGTTTTGCCTTAGAAGATAGGCAGGGAAGGATCTATTTATACCTGCTTTTGTGTATTGTAGTTACACTGTTCTCTTTGCTGCTGTGGCTTTGTTAGACTGTTGCTATTCTACAAAAAGGTAATGAAGAAGGATGTGATCCGTGTATGAGGGAAGCAGATATTGTTCCCTGTTTACTGCAAGCAAATAATAAGATAACCTGGTTTGATAGTAAATATTTTAGAAACCTAGTTAGTGGCTTGAGATTAAAAAAGTATGCATCTTGTCTTTCTGAGTTCTTACACTATCAAAACTTAAGTCATCTGCTACTCTTATCTCTTCCTGCATTACTGACTTCTGTTTTCTTTCTTAATTTGAGTTTTAAATTAACCTGAGCCACATTCTTGTGACCTTAGGAAAAAAAAAGTTTAAACCAAGAGCTGCAGTAACAGAAAATTAATCAACACTTCTTTTTATTTAAAATATGTGCTCATAAATTTATTGGTGAGTTACATTTATAGTATGACTTCGACAGTGGTTTTCTATTTATTATACTGAAATTTGTGGGATTCCTTCATAATTAATATCAAAGTATCAATATAAAGAGACACATGGAAGCAGGAAGTTAACTAGTGTTTTCAGAGTATAAAAAAAAAAAAGAGGTAAAAGACTGCAGAAAAGGGCATCTAAAAGAAAACACATTTTTTAAATATTTTTTTTTCTGGAGAGTGTTGGACAACTGCATGGCATGAGGAATTGATGGAAATACATCATCAGTCTAATCTTAAACTATTGTGATCTGGAAAACTTGCTGACACTTGTCAACATAAACCTGTGATTGTGGCTAAAACAATCCAGTAAACATGAACACTTAAACTCTGTCATGTTCTTCAAGGTGCAAGGTCTGAAGCCAGAAACCTGGATTATTGTAACAATTTCTACTTCTACCATTCATGTTATGCAGTGTCCTTCAAAGAATCCTCACTATATTGTGTGCTGAAAAACTAGTGGTTTCCGTTTGTTAAACATTCTCAAAACTTGCAAATTTTAAAATGAACAGATAAGTGCAGAAGGCATGTTAACTTCACAGCTGGCTTTTAAATTTGGGAGCCAGATCCCCCCAAAATATGGGGAAGACGAATACTCTGTGTATCAGTCACAGATTTGTTCATATTCCATTTTGAGTTAAATCATCTTTTGGGCAACTAATTTGAAGTATGAGGTTTACAAAATTACATAACCTAATGTCTTGACCAAGAATACGTCTGAGTTGGGTATGAGGTACTACAACAGATGAAGGCACAGTTCCAGCTCAGCCCCTACTTGAGATGACAGACAAAGCAGGGGATTAATGAAATGAATTAATGAACAAAGTTGTTCTGTCAGACCTGTGGGTTTTCATCATGCTAATGTTCCAGTGGATGATAGCAAATTTGGTTCAGTAGTTTATGGTTAACAGATGGAACACTTCTGGAAGATGAGAAAGGGAATGATAATGAAATTATTTCTGAAGAAAACTACTTTAAGGCTAAAAATTCCCTTGCTGTTTTTATATTGTGAGGAGAATTGGGATTATGCCCCATTAAAAAAAAAAAAAATCACTAATTAATCAAGTGGAGAGGGAATACTAGTATGACTTTTTCCTTCTGTTATACTTTGAGTATGGTATTATTTTGAGTTCTATAAACAGCAATTAAATTGTGCTAACAACCTTGCACTCATATATATATAGTATAGATTCATACATTTTGGAACTCTTTAATTTCAGCTTTTAAAATGCAGCTATAACATCAGAAATAGCTGACATGAAAAAAAATATACACAAGTCCATATAATTGATTATGCAGTTTTTAATGGGTTAATCTGATTAAATATGTAGTAGACTGTCAAACCTGTGATCATATTTTTAAATGCATATTCTGTGCACATCCCATTTTGGCAACTGTTAATGAAACATATCTGGAGCAGAGTGTTGTGCTACTGGACTGCTGCTGGGTAAATGATCCCTGTGATGTTTTAAAAGTGCTTTCAAATGAAAAATTGAAGGAAGTTTCTTCTCTGTGACTGAAGTTGCAGGAAAGAAAATTTTTCCATTGTCAGATATCTTGCTACATGTTTGATCAGGCTTTGGCAATCTTCTTCAGCCTCCATGTAGCATCTTCATGTTATCTTTGTCCCTACTATTGCTCCTTGCCTCCCTTTCTTAATGTTAACTGGAAAGAAAAGGAGTCTTTTAGGGTGAATTCCCTTTGACTGTGATGCTTGCTGCTCTCACATTATTCAGTTTGTTTACTGAATGCTGTATCTTTGGGCTTGGTTTTTTTTTTTTTAGATCATCTTTGCCTCTAAGGATTTTCTGAACTCTTATGATTTATTTTCAGCTGAGGTTAAGATAATAATACAGTAAATGCTCAACAAAAGAACAATTGATAGAGTTGTTATGATGGATAATACATAGACATATGTCCAGGGCAGGTTAAGAATCAATTTTTGTTGGCATTTCTTGCATGAGATCCTCTGATGTCAAGTGTTGGAGCAGTTCCTAACACAGAGCTGAATGTGATACTTAAATAACTCAAGTGAAAACCAACTTATACAAGCCTATAAATCTGAAATTACTTAAAAATAAAACAGTACATACATGCTTTTGGTAAAACATACACATTTTTTTCTTAATGGGAAAGATCAGAAGTTGTTTGTTTTTTTTTTTTCCAAGGTCTCTGATTCATAGTATTAGGATATGCCTTTGAGATACAAAAAATAAAAAAACAAAACTTTTTAGTTAGGCTTCATTGTGTAGTCTGAGTCATGATGGCTACATTTTTTTTAGTTCAAAGTAATATTGGCCCATGTAACGTATAAATTAGGAGACTCATCAACATTGTCCTGCATCCTATTCCTATCTGTGAAGCTGTGGCAATCTAGGTAGGCCACTGAGCTGATGGTGCTTCTTAGCCAAGTGGAGGAGTTGTGGCTGATCAAAGTGCCTTCCAGAGTTTTAGAAAACTTCAGGCTGTAGGAGTACAGATCATAGAATCATTAAGGTTGGAAGAGACCTCTTAGGTCATCAAGTCCATCCATCAACCCAACACTACCATGACCACTAAACCATGTCCTGAAGTATCGCATCCACATGGTTTTTGAACCATTCCAGGGATGGTGACTCCACCACCTCCCTGGTAGCCTGTTCCAGTGCCTCACCACTCTTTCAGGAAAGAAATTCCTCCTAATATCTAATCTAAGCCTCCCCCGGCACAACTTAAGCCTATTTCCTCTCGTCCTATCACTAGTTACCTGGGAGAAGAGAGCAACACCCACCTTGCTACTGCCTCCTTTCAGGTAGTTGTAGAGAGCAGTGAGGTGTCCCCTCAGCCTCCTCTTCTCCAGACTAAACAACCATGGTTCCTTCAGCTGCTTCTCATAAGACATTTTCCCCAGACCCTTCACCAGCTTCCTTGCCCTTCTCTGGCCTTGCTCCAGCACCCCCATGTCTGTCTTGCACTGTGGTGCCCAGAACTGAACATAGTACTCAATCTGTGGCCTCACCAGTGCCAAGAACAGGGACATGATCACTGTCCTACTTCTGCTGGGCACGCTGTTTCTGACAGAGGCCAGGATACCGTTGGCCTCCTTGGCCACCTGAGATACGTGCATTTGTTTTAGTACTGAACCATCGGTAACGACAATTGTCTATGTACGAGTTTATATATTTGCCAGTTGGAAACAAATTTAAGGTTGCTTCTGTCTTCTGCTCTTCCCTTGTCATGACTTCTCACCAATAAAAATAAGGTTTCCAGGAGGGAGGAGGGTGGTCTACCTAGATTTAATATCCTTTTTACTTGAATATAATTGCTTGCATGCCTTGATTGTTCTAAAATTGTTTCAATTGTCTATGTACGAGTTTATATATTTGCCAGTTGGAAACAAATTTAAGGTTGCTTCTGTCTTCTGCTCTTCCCTTGTCATGACTTCTCACCAATAAAAATAAGGTTTCCAGGAGGGAGGAGGGTGGTCTACCTAGATTTAATATCCTTTTTACTTGAATATAATTGCTTGCATGCCTTGATTGTTCTAAAATTGTTTCAAAAGAATAAAAATCTGGTATGTATCTTTATAAATATTAAAAACACTTTGTTGTTAAGTTTGGATCTTTTTTATGTTGCACTGAAAGCTTCAAGATTTGGTCTTGTGGACTTGAGAAATACTGGCTTCAAAATCATGTGTGTTAGCTTCCTAGCTTTAACTTGAATCAGCATGCAAGCATTGGACTTTCTTACGCTTGTAAAGTTCTACAGGCTATCTCTTTGAGAGTAATTGAAATATTTAGGAATTTTATTTGGGTTTCTGCTTCAAATTTCTGTGGGTTTACTTGTATGGCTTTTTGTCTCCAATGTAAATTAACATACTGTAGAACTGTCATTTTCTGTTTTAAAAATCTTTTTTTTTCTCAATAGCTGTAGAGATGTTTTTGAGGCCTTTTACATCTCTGCCTAATAAAGAAATAAACTATCAAATTATGTAACAAAAGTACTGTTGAGGTTGCAGGGGCTTCAATCATAGTACCTGGTCTCGGTCAAGGAAGTGTTCATCCCACCCTCCAGTATTATTCCCCAGAAGCCTGTTGAGGTGGTTTTTGTAGGACTGTTGTTTTCACTTTCCTCCTTTTCAGCCATTTCATTGTTTCTGCTCAAGCTCCTTTTTCTTCTGGGATGGTGAAGGTTTGTGTCCAGTCAGTGCTGTCCTTGAAATAATGTCAAGGGTTTTTCATTTGTTTCAAGAACGTGTTTCTTGCCTTTACAGTCTCTTCAGCTTTTGTCACGGGGGATAAGATAAATACTGTGTCAGCTGAATTTTCCAAAGAGGAAAAGAAGCCTTGTTACATTTGTGGGGGTTTAATAATAAATGTATGCTGTTGTCTACTGAGATTCAACTGGAGATTCATGAGCTCGAAATTAGTAGAGATGATTTGTTATAACCAAATGAACTCCCTCCTTTTTGTACTTGAGGAGGGGGGAAAAAAAAAACCTTTCCTTTTTCCAGGAATGAGAGGGGTGGGGGAAGAGTGCATCCCATCCCTATTGACACAGTTTTCCCTGTCCTTTCTCCTAAATGCCATTGTTTTACTTCATAGCTACCAACTCCTGACCCTAGGAGTCATGCGTTCTAGACACAATGCCACTCACTGTTCAGCCAGCTCCTCTATAGGTTTAAGTAGTGCTGTCCCCAGTATAAGTTGTCTTGAGATTAGCAAAGCTAATGCAGCACACCAGTATCTACCTAACTGGTCTTTTTTTATACAAAAGAGCAAAACCAGCACTTTGACCTTTCAAGGCATATCTTTGTGTATAGCGTGTGGATCATCACCTGCAATAAAAGATCCAGAAAGCAGTTGCAGTCTGGATGGATAGACTGGGTGTTTAATATTAGTGTTGATAACTGACAGCAGTAGATCTCAGAAATTTAGTTATAAAGAAGGAATGGCTGCTCTGATAGTTACAAAGAAGAAATGCTATTACTCTATTGTATATTGCTGTAGTGGATTGAAACACCAAAAGCCTGGAAAGTAAACAGGTTGGAATAATCTGTGTAACAGCCGGTCACGCTCCACAGACATCGTGGAAAGGATCTTTGCGTTTCTGTGTGACGTTAAGCAGCAATTGCTAGACCTTGATGTAAAAGGGGGAGTGCTCTTGAGAGACCAGGCCTCTGAGATAAGAGTGGAGCTCTTTTTTCAAATACCTTGTTAAGCAGCTGGTGCTGAGTAAGCCTACGTGGGAGCTTGTTGACAACTTATTCTTTATTCTAAACAAAATTCCCTTGCAGTATTCTCCAGTTTGCATGTGATGTTACACGTTACTTCATGGTTTCATTTGATAAGCATGGTGTTCCTTTAGAACTGCAAAATAACCTTTTTTAAAACAAAGGTAGGTATGTTAGTCACCTTAAAGATGTCAGACTATCCTGGCAAATACCATGAGTAGTTTGGCTCAGGTGCTGTGGTATGTTGTGCTTGAGAAGAGCTGCAAAGCTTCACTGGTGGTTGTCATACCCTTTGTGTGCTGCTTTTTTAGGTGCACATACAAGTTTGCTTAGGGCGTTGGAGTTAAGGATCATGTTTTACCTTTGTTTCAGAACTAGTAAAGTCCACACTTATTTTGCTGGTTAGAAATTCAAATATTTGCTGATAGGTAGAGGTTGTTTCCACTCTTGCTGTAGATAATGCCTAGGATTTTGTTACAGTTTATTCATTACAAGTGTCATTTGAAATGGAAGGAGCTCAGTTGTAGCTCTCAATTTAAAGGCTCTAAGGCATGAACTAGTTAAGTGATGTGTACAGTTGTGAATCTATAAATAGTAGTGGATACTGCTTCATTAATTACACACAATATTGAACAAAATCAAGATCACTCTTTAGAAAAGAGTTTTTTCCATCCATATCCTGCTTGTTGCTGCAATGGTTTGCAATGTTAAGATGAAATCCTTAATCTATCTAGGCTACAGGAGTGGGGGTTTTTTTTATTATTTCTCAGTGATTTGCATTTAAATATTTTATGGATAATCTTGCTCCTTCTGCTTTTGAGAATAAGCTTTGATGAAGAAGTTTGTTTTGCTCTCGGCTTTGCTGGTGCTCATAATGACATTTCCCAAGTGAAGGCTGTAAGACAAAAGCAGGCTGGCAGCAGCTGTGGAGACAGCATGTTGGCTTGCAGTTAGGAAATCCAGAGAATGGGGAGACCTCACAGAAAACCATGAATTGGTAGAAATAAACTTGAACAGCAGGGCAGCAGAGCACAGCTATAATAACAGCTTAAAACACAGCTGCAAAGCTTGTGGAAACATCTTTTTAAGTCTTCAGTGCTACTGAAGGTGCCTTACATGGCTGTGGTGGCACAGTCCATCAGGTGACTTAAGTCTCTGCCACACGGTCAGCTGAGTGCACAAGGGAGTGTGGTAAATGAGAGACCTGGCTGGGTGGCTGTTTTATGGACTCCTGGTGATGAGAGGTAGAGAACTGATGGGTTAAAACTGAGTTTAGTTGTGCCAGTGTGTTGCACAACAGCTCAAGAGGAGTGTGGTTTGTGTTCTGCCATCTCAGTGCTGTCTGCTGAGAATGTGATCATGTAGTAGTTTACAAGAGACTTGAACAGTTCCCAGTAGATTCTGTGTGACTTCTAGAACAACAAAATTGGTTAGAAAATGGGTTTGGGGAGTGTTTCTCATGTCTAATATGGACATTGACCTATATGCACTCTTAAAATATGAAACAGTAAAAATAAAAGATACAAGATGACAAAAGCTAGCCAAATTCTAATATACCTTTTTTTTTTTTCCCATTATTATAGAAATACATTAACTTTGAAGTGGAACTAAACAATGGAACCAGATATTATTCGAATGTACTCCTCATCCCCTCCACCGCTAGACAATGGAGCCGATGATGATGATGAAGATGAATTTGGAGAATTCGGAGGGTTTTCTGGTGTAAGCACTGCTGGTGTAGCTTTTGCTGATTTTGATACACCGGACTACGATCATCCAAAGGAAGAGTTTATACCCACAAATCATTTCATCCCACTTCATGATTATTCTGACAATGTAGCTAACATTGCAACCTTCACATCTGTTAAAAATGTTAAAGACTGTATTGCAGAGCTTCCTCCTCGTACTAAGGAACTGCCTGATATGTCAGCTACTACTACCAGCAAAGGAAAATCCAAGTTTAGAAGTTCAGGTACTGTTGTAGAAGATATAACCAGAAGAGGGGAACAAAGAGACAACACTGGGAAATTGGAAGGTTTTTCTTCTCGTTTTGTTAGAACTGGTGTAGAAGTTGAGGGCCAGGATGAGCAAGTGGATGCTTGTAATGGTGAGAAAATTCCGAGTCTAGAGATTCTAACAAATGGATTTGCAGCATCAGACCCTGTAAATCCTCAGGGAACAGAAGATCTAGACGGTATCCATGACTCAAAGGGACTGAACACTGTTAGTGCCCATAGCACTGAGCAAAATTTGAACACAATGCCTAGCTCAGGTGAAGACTTTGCAGATTTTGCTACATTCTCAAACAAAAAATCAATCCATTTAGAGGGAACAGCACCTACACTATGCAGTGTTCTTAATGAAAGAGACTCTCTGAGCATTCAGGAGAACAACAGATTAAACAAAGTAACTCGTATGGAAGAGGAGGTTTGCATTTCAGAAATTAGCTGTGAACAGGATCCCTCAACACTGGAAGATAATGAATTTGCAATTTCTAGTACGTCTCGAACAACTGGAAGTTCAATATGCACTACTGAAAATGGAGAACATGGTGGGAGGAGGAGACAGCATAGCACAGAGAATGGCAAGGATTTTACTAGACCTGATGAGTCCTTGGGAACAGAGGACATCACAGTTGATAAGATCCAAAGCCTAAGCTGTGATCCTGCAGGAGAAAAATCGGGTGTTTCTGAAGATCTTAAGAATGGTGGAAGTAGTACTGCAGTTGCAGCTTGCAGCGACACACATCACGATGATGATGATGATTTTGGTGATTTTGGTTCAGTCAGCAGTGCATCTCCCATCTTCACTAATGCTCCAGAATCAATAAATGCTCTGGATTCAGAAGGATCTTCTGAACAGCCTGCACATATTAGCAAACCTGATGATGAATTTGGTGAATTCAGGGACACAAGTACTGTTTCTCAGAAGCCAGCAAGGTTGGATCAAGCTGAACTAAGTCAGACAGCTGACTCTTTAGAATGTGATACTACCAGTAAAACAACTGGCTTAGATTTCCAGCATACTACTGAGGTAGACAATGGTGATGATAGTGAATTTGGAGACTTTGATTCCGTGCCAAAACCCCCAGAGGAAAGCGTTGCTCTTCAGGACTCTGATGACTTTGCGGACTTCAGTTCCGCAGGTTGTGACCAGGCTACAGACTGGAATGCTTTTGAAGATGAACAAGAAGACAGCTGTTCTTGGGCTGCCTTTGGAGATGAGCAAGCTGGTGAATCTCACCACAGAAAAGAGACGTGGCAGTCACATAGGACAGATGCGTCTGCCAGGATTGATGGTCCAGTATTACACAAGGCTGACAGTTGTGCTGTAGCATCTTTCCAAGGAACTCCTAGTAAGCAGTCTCAAGAGCCAGCACCTTCAGTTCAGGTAAGGATGTTCTGGAGTTTTTTCAGTC
>NW_008604992.1:14677-34950 GCF_000691845.1 Merops nubicus | reverse complement strand
CGCTCTTCCTGGTTCCTGCTTCTGAGTACAACAAATGTTTGAATAGTCCTTGTTTGTGTTGTGGGAGAGATTTAATTTGATGGGTGAGACAGGCTGGTATGAAATAGTATGCTGGCTTTGCATCTTGTATCTTTTACACTGCTGCTTCCTGCAGAAATACTGAGCAGGGTATGCTGGAACTTGTATACATTTGTTTTGATATGTGGCCCTTTACATAAGCTGATCAAAGGAAGAAGCCATCATAAACATTTCAGAGCCTGTGAGAGTTGTTCCTTTGCTTCAGTTTACTGCCTTTGGGGGGCTGGCACTCTGATGTTGCCTTTCCATTAAATACTGGTATGACTGGAAGCTGAGATTACTGGTTCCCAGGATTTTTCATCATCATTCCCTGTCATATTTTTGAAACCTGATTAAAAATGATTACTTGATTTGAAGGGAACTGCACTCATTTGCTTAGAGCAGAGGACGTGATAAAATATGACCTGTGGAGTTCTTGCCCTGATATTCCAGCTCCTAGGAAGTTAACCATTTAAAGCTTATTTAAAAATAAGTCCCTGTTATACATCAATTGTGGGAAGTTACATGTTAGAGCAACATTGGAAATACAGGACTGATGTTTTCTTGAAGCTGCTGCTATTTCTAAGTAGCAGTTTTGGGGAGGGCAAAGTAGATGGGTTTGTATCTTACCCTCACCACCTAGGTTTTCTGCCTGAGTTGCTAAGTATGCATTAATTCCTTCCTAAGTCTTTTCACTAGTCATCATGGAGATCTGTGCCTGTTCATACATACATAATTTTTTACTAAATGTTGCTTTTGCAAAATTCAGAACTAGAATTTGGGTTTAAAATTGTCTTCGGTGCTTCTTTTTAATCATGTCATCCCACGTGAGTAGCTGAGAGTATGTTTTGTCTTTTTGAAGCATGAATCCACACCAACAATAAAGTTTGTTAGTGGTAATGTGTGTCTGAAAGATTTGGCTCTTCTCTGGCAATAAAAGAAATGAGGTAAATCCTTTCTTCCAGGACCTTGTGTAGGCTTAGTGATAGCCCTGCCTCTTTTTGTGTCCAACCAGTGACAGCTGAAACAGCTTTTCAGAAGAAGGTTTTGCCAGCTGGAGCTCTGCAATCATCAGCAAATGCAGTGGAGCTTTTGGGACTTAGCACTGATTTCTTGTCTTATTAAAAGGTGTGAGCCTCAGCTCCTCACACTTCCTGTTTGCTCTTCTGTGCAGTGACTAACACACCAAATTTCAAAATGGCTTCATGAGCCAAAAAAAGGCTTATAAGTGAACCTGCAGTGGATTTGGATGCTTATGCAAAACCTTGCTCATCATCACCTCAGTGTGGATCCATTTCTCAAGTTGAAAGCACAAATTTATTGTTACCTGTTCTGTTGGTCATTCACCCATAACATTGGAGAGTATTAAGGTCATTACCGCAATTAATCTAAATTGTTCCTGTTGCCACATGCAAGACTGTCCAGAATCTGACAAAGAAATGGGATGGTAGATGATTCTAGTAAAGTAAATCAGCCATTTTTCTAGTTAATTTTGATATTAAGGGTCTGAAGGTTTTAAACATTTACTTTTACTTAAAATTTTCTGGTTTTTTATGATGGAATTTCAATAGAAAGCACTTTTGAATGTAGGTGTTTACAAAAGCAGAACTTTCAGAGGTTCTGTAATTTCTTCTCTCCCCAAGTCTGACTTAATAAAAGATAAAAGCCAAGTTACAATGGATGTTCTTTGATCTGTCATGAAGTCATACACTAGTTTGGTTAGATGATAAAGCAAGTTTTAGGACTTAATTTTTTTTTTTTTTTCATTCCTTATGTTTATACTACAGGCAGTTGTGACTGGATATAAAGTGATGTTCTGCCTCCCCTGCCAGTGAGGAAGTACAGCTCAGAGAATGTTTCCCACAAATAAGCTGTAGAGGAAGTTGAACTGGACACGTTCTCTGTTGCGATAGTTTCCTTAGCATTGCAATGACAGTTAGCTGCTGTGGTTGGTTGGTTTGTGGGTGGTTGGTTTGGGGTTTTTTTCAGCTAACTCTTAAAAAAAGAGTTACACATTTTCAAAATTTATTTTGTATTCTGTAAGTGCTTTAAGTTTTGGAAGGATTTCTTGAAACCTTTTTATATAAAAAAACCTTTTGCTTTAATCTTAAGTAGTAATTATGTTTTTAAACCCTTGACCCACAGTTCAGTGAATTGCAATTGGAAACATTGAGATTCGTTGCGTCAACATGAGCCAGCAGACAGTCCCAGTACTTTGAGTACAAAAATCTTAGTAAAATTAAACTCAGATTTTGATCAGCTTCCTTATTTTCATTTACAAGTATGTCACTGAGGTCAAACCACAAAATACAGCATTTTAAAATATTTGCTGCTCTAGAGCTGTTTGCAAAAGCAGAAACATGCAAAACAAAGCTAGGGAGAGGTAAACAAACAAAAGTTTTTTGTTATCCTGACCACAGTAGGATAGGGAGGAGTGGATCACTTGCACAGCAGGTCTAAAAAGCACTTGCTATAGCAACTTAAGGGAAGCAGGCCGTGCAGGAGAGAAATAGAGCATGTGTGGGACACTTGAGATAGATGTGAAAATTGAAACCTCAGCTTAGGCTAGTGGAGAGCTGGGATCATTTTCAAGATACTGTATACACCTGTTCTGTGATGTTGAGGCTGGGAGAGTCACTGTAATGTGGCAGTGAAACAATTTTGAATGGTGTATAAACAGAACAACCCTGAAGTAATTATTTGTATTTCAGTTTCTGCTTTTGTATACGTAGCCAGCAGCATTACTGTTTGAATGTGGAAATGATGTACACAGCAATTTTCATCCATCCAGATTGCAACATGAGAGGAAAGTTATTTGCCAGGAGCTCAAGTTCTCTTGCCAATGGTTTCTGCATATTTTCCTTACTTTGTGTATTCTGCATATGGAGGTGGCAGCAAAATTTTGCACTTTCTGAATGTGGTTTTGGTTGTAAGGTATCTGTCAGGCAAACCGCTATAAAGATTGTGGATTTGGGATAATGTTTGATTAGAAGTTAGACTTTGCTTCTTCTTATAAAATATAGAAAGAAGAAAGTGGGGAAAGGTCACAAAAATGACCTTATATAGTGATGTGTAATGGTAAAAATATTATCTTTTCTCCTTTGCCTTTGGTCTTGGCTTTCTGAATCCAGAAGACAATCTGCAATGTAGGATTTGTAACATGCTGACCTCCCCTATTCAGGAGTGCTGCAAGGAGGGGAGAAGGAAAAGGGCCTGATATATGGTATTCAGTTATAAGTTCTTTCAGTAGTTTTAACACTTTAAAAAATATTCCCGTTTCAAAGACTGACAGGTATACAAACTGTACTTTGGACTGATATTAACACTACTGTATACCTTAATTATTTAATGTCTGTCCTCAGCTGAAAAACATGTAGTATTTGGTTTCAGTATAGCTGCAGATTTCCATTAGATAGAGGTGTGCCTTTGTGTTCATTAAAACTGACTTAGGATGTAGTGGTGGCTGAACTGGTTGATCTAACAAGTTCTGAGTGAACCTGTGCTGTACCACAAGCATTAATCCCCTTTATGTGGTCACATAGCATGGTACTAAGTTATGTTTATAAGGCATACTTGACTTGTAGCACAGCTTTTTCCATGAGATGGTGTGGAATCTTAGTCATCGAGGGGGGTTATTCTGCTGTATAGTGCATTAAAAAAATATCTATAGGATTTAAGCAGCAAAGCATATGAGCATTTATTACCTCTGGTAATCATGTGGGTGGGTAATAAGGCTGTGCCTAGCTGTGTTCCAGGAGTTCAGGCATCTCTAGAGGAGGAGGAGGAGATGAATAGTGCCTTGATTGGAAAGCCAAAACTCTTACTTCATTTGCTGAAGTTAAATCCTGGAAAAGGAGGAAGGGAAACCTGAACTGTCCTCCAAGTGGATTTTGAGATCCTCTGCTTATTAAACAGCCTGTGGGTGATGCACGGTTACTAAGCCACAAGTATGTATCAAGCCTGTCACTTAGAGGGTGCTTTGTCTTGGGCAAAGAGTGAAGTCATCCTCTTGGGGAAAAAAGTAATCATGACCCTAAAGACTTCAGCCTCCCAGTTCACTAAGGTAAATTAAGATAGTGTTGGCTAAATTAAGTTCAGACAGTTGGGTAACAACTTGCAGTGTAAATATATGTCTGGAAAGTTTTGGGGTTTTTAAGTCCATAGGACATTTCTTAAGCAAGTGTGGCTGAAAACCAGACCATTAGAATTAGCCCATAATTGCTGTATTTCAGAACAGGCTAGCTAAGGGGATATTAAAAAGAAAATAGTTTGAGAGGATTGATGAAGCATTTCATTGTGTTTTGTTTGTGTTTTTTTTTGTTTGTTTGTTTGTTTTTTGTTTAATTTTATTTTGTACGTAAGTTGTTTTTCTACTATACTTCCTCTCAGAGCCCGACTGAAAAGTTAGTACACCACCACGAGATAACAGCCTGACCAACCCAAAGGGGATGTCAGTTTCACATAGTCTAGATAAGTAACTGTTAAACTTCACTTTTTGTGGAAGATGCAGGATTTGATATATTCTTCAACTGAGGGAGAATAAATCGTGAATGGTTTGGGTGGGAAGAGAGACCTTTTGAGGTCATCTGTTCCAATTCCCCGGCAATAAGGAGGGGCATCTTCAACCAGGTGAGGTTGTTCAGAGCCCAGCCTTCCAGCAAGGAGGAAGGAGAACAGCTTCACATTTCTATACTGACTTTCTTGTGGTTTGTAACTCTGCTGTATCAAGCAGTAAAAAGAGCAGAGAAGTCTTGGTCTTTCTGAAGCCACTTTGCAACCAATACCGAGATCTTTATAGTTACTGTTTAAAAATGGTTTGGGGGATACTTAGGACTATCATTGCCTTCTTTTGTTCTTTAAACTGTTGTAAGAGAAATCTTACTGTTTCACATTGGTGAGGTTTCACATTAGCTTTTGTAGTATCCTCTTCCTGGCTTGTAAATCTCAGTTTAGGACCAATGTTTCCATTTTATAAATTACCCATGATAATAAAAATGAACCAATTCAATTTTTTACATCTAGGAAATCTCTAGCACTGTCTTAAATTTACCTGCTTTTCAAGGGAGGTAGAGAAAAGCCATCACAGCTGAGTCATGAGAAGTTAACCTAGTGTTCTTTGTAAGCTTTATTTCTCTTTTTCACTCAGTTTTCCTGCCTGCAGCTCTTCTCCCATTGCTTTTGAGAAGGTGTTTTTGCTAAGCAGAGCCTGCACATCAGAGAAAGAAATAAATTGTTGCTATGTGGAATGGAAACTGATTCTTAGTTTAGGCAGTCCATTAAACTTTCCAAAGAGAAAATTGCCCCCATTTAACTAGGAGCTTAGTGATTTGTTTGTTTGCTTATGTGCGTTTAGTTAACTGTTCAGCTTTTGTTAATACTTGAGTCCAAAAGATTTTGAGACCCACTGATTTGATTACTGTGTTCCCCATGGTGAGTTGCATCCATTGAAATCAGCTTTTCATTGTCCCTATGTTAACAGTATGGTCATGTAGTTCAGTTCTTAAAAAAAGAAATAAAATCCCTAAAACCTAAAAAACAACAACCCCCAAAAAAAGTATGGTTTAGGAAACCCAGCAAATGCAGTTTCTCATTTAATCTCTGCTTTATTTTGTCAAAATGGTCATAAATACCTGTTAGGCACTCTCCAGAGCAGTGAGTTGACAATTTTAAATAAATAACTAAAATTTTCCTGGTTAATCAGTTTCTTTTCTTGGCTTCTGGCCCCTGAGCTTTCTTCTACTGTTTTATGAGAGACTTCACTCAGCTTCTGAATTCTAACTAGAAGCTGATCATGTCCATATGGACTTTATTACTTTACTAAATTATGCATTTTGGATCCTTCATATGCTCACTTCTGTCTCCTCTCTTGTGTTCTTCTATCAGATAAGACTTGAATATCTAAATACATTCAATAATTTCACTGCTACACTGATTTTATTTATTCTTAGGCTTTCCAGTTTTGTTTGATAGATGCAGACAGCCCTGAGCTTGAGTGTTGCTTCCTCCATAGCCTCTTTTCTTGGCAGTAGGAAAAGGAGGGCTGAAGGCATGCTCTAGATTCAACTTTCCCCTCCTTAAAGCACCTCTCAAGGCTGCCAGAGCAGAGATGCTGTGAGAGCAGAGAGAGTGAGGGATCATCTTGAGAAATGGGGCTGTCCCCTCCAATGGGAAGTGAGGAGGATGGAGAGACAAAGTGTCACTCCATTCTCTCAGCATCCAGCATAAGAAGCTCACTGAATGAGCTCTTCTTGCATCTGCTCTGCAGCTCTGTGTGATTGGGACTCTGGAGAGAAGCAAGAAGGCTGTTCTTTTTTGCCCCCTGTACACAGAGTTCCCTGAAACTTCACCCAAAGAAGCATTACTGTACTCATGATGAGAGCTGCAACTCCTGTCAACTGTTTCTGTAGTGTGGCCCAAGAGTGGCAAGTTTTAGTAACCCCTCTTTTCATAGCTCTGAAGAAAGGCAGCAACCTGCTGCTGTTGAGATCTTGTGGAGGGGACCGAGGAGGATTTAATGGGCTGGGTGGCTGATGCAAAGTTGCTCTGTTGGAGTTCATTGATTCTATAGTCTTGTGGTGGAGAAGAAGAGATAAACAAATTCTGTAAACCAAGTACTTTGACCTTTCAGCTCTGAGGGGCTGGATCTTGCCCCCTATTTAACTGCCAGGGAGATAAATTCTAATCCTGTGGTTATCATTCTCACCTGAAGATCTGTTACAGTGACGTGAAAAAAGGCGGCGAGTTCTTATTTTCTTTTTTGCCTTTTTTTTTCCCCCGGGATTTTTTACCCTGAAATGCATGATGCTACTGTGTGTGACAGAAGTAACATTTTTCTTATAGTCAATAGATTGAGGCTTATAAAAGATGGATGTTTATCAATTTGAAGAACAAGTTCAGCTGCTTCCATTAAGGATGTTGCCAGTGCCCTGGAGATGTTTCTCCGCTCTTCCCCGTGTCCATTTGCACACAGAGAATGAATTACTTTCGTTTGCTATGGAAACCGTTCTTCTCTATTCATATATAAATAAGGGTGAAGCATTTCTGGTAACATAGGAAAGATGAAAGGAAGTGTAAAGAATGCTATAATTAAACTGTTCCTGAAATTTTGGCACAATTCTTAAGCTCACATTTGAAATCGAATGCTGACTGAGATGCTGCTTGGTTCTTAGAGACCTTGTGTTAATTCTTTCATTACCTAAGTGAGTATAATCTTAGTCACTAGCATGTTCTCAAGTGTTGATCCTCTTCAATAAACATGATGCCTTGGTGTTTGCATGATCCACTGCCTTTTGTCTGCCTCTTTTGCACTGGGGAGTAAGCATCACCCTGTCATGTAAGATAAGGGCAAGTGATATATTGTAAGCAAAGTTTTAAAACTTAGGTAGAGCATGCTTCTGTGTAATACAAACCAGCTCACAAGTAATGTGACAAGTATTGTAACTTTATGGTCAAAATTATTAGGCATTAAGAGATGGTAAAAGGACAATTATATACTGTAAAACATGACTCATTATGGTCAGAATATACCAGTGAGGTATTGAAGAGGAAAGGAAAAAAAGTGAGTCAGGTATGCTGTGTAATTCAGCTCCTTTGATAGTATAAGAATTCTGACATCTTGACATTGTGCTTTGCAAATAACTGAACATGGTGGCTGTTGCTGTCAAGCATTCCTTTCACAGGTAGAAAACCTGAAGAACTCGTGTTCTAAGCAAGTTAATTTTCCTGCTTTTTGCACCTAGCAGCTGCATAGGGAGAACAGACTGAAGAGACGTGATTCCCAGTTCCCAGCTCATCCAGCACAGAGTCAAGATATTCTGATAACATGGTGTTTGCCTCTCTGTTCTGTGTCCTGTACTGTGTGCTCATGTACACAACCAGTGGTTTGCTTAATTGAGACAAGCGATGAGGCCAATTTTCATAATAAAATCCAAACGAGAAATGTAGATAACTATGAAGCAGATACTCTGGTGCCTGAAGGTTTGTTTCAACTGTATTCCTTGGTCAAAATATGTAACTTCCACCTACCAGCATTGCTACTCTGAACCCTAAATCATTTTGATTGTAACACAAAACCTCTGTCTGAGGTTTATGTTCTTAAATACAGCACTGCTGCTGGAATATGCTGCAGATCTCCACAGGAGGGCTCTGCTGGCATAGCTATACCAGCACACACTGTGGGATGCTCCTGGGATTTTTGCCTACTCCCTTTCATGTTAAGAGATTGCTGATTACTTCTCTTTAATGGCTTGAACTGGGAGGAAAAAATATATATTCCATGGCAGTAGTGCATCTGATGTCTGAGAGTTCACAGGGCATTAATAAAGTTGAAAAATCTGTGTCTATATGGAAATAAAATCGGGAGAAGAGATAGACATCTAAGGGAAGAATTTAAGAAGAAGAAAGCATACTAAGCTTGTAAAAAGACAAAAAAGGGGGGGAGTGCTCTTTGGTTTTATGGTGGCTGAAAGTTGTTTGAGGGCTTTGTTGGATTTTTTTTTAATATTAAATCCAGCTGCTAAGGCCCAAGTGGCAGGAATCAGAGCATTGTCCAGTGCAGACTGTGGAATTAAAATGCCTGGAAACCACTGGTACCAATATGTGCTCTTTATATTGGTGAAGCCTTATCCTACCCAACAGTGGTGATTGTGGCATGGGTGGAGAGAAAAGCAAGAGACATTTGCTGCATTACGAAACTTAAGAGCCCTGCTGGCTTCCATGTGATGTTGAAGCTTCCTTTCTCCCAAGGGACACTGAAGTGTTGGTGACATCAAGACACAGTTGCACCTACTGTGACAAACAGAAAATCCTGCCTAGTCTCTCAAAACTATGGGATCTGTAGCTTTCCTGCAAAACTTCTGAGTATTTATATTTACATACTCTTGGTGTGAGTTCATAATGCAAGGCAGCAGATAGAAGGTCAGAGAAGAGTAACAGATAAAGTTGTGGTTATGCAAAACATGCTGCTATCTAGCTGGCTTCTTATTCAGCTAAAATAAACTTGGTGGGGGGTGTTGATTGGTTTGTTGTTTTTTTTTTTTTTTTAACTTATTTGGCTAGGGTAGAAACATTTCCAAGGTTGGCTTTTAACCCTCGCAGGATTGCAGCATTCAGCATCAACTGTCTGAATCATGAATGGGAGGAAAGGGAAGTTGCTGGAAGGAAAGTAATTTTTCTGTTTAAATTAACCTCTAATGTGTAAAACACGCAAACAGGTTTTGAGCCAAGAAATTCTGGCATTAAATAATTTTTCTTTGTTAGCTTTTTGGTCTGAAGAAGTATCAAACAAATATTGGAAATATTTTTTCACAAACAGTATGATTCCAATATCTCTTATGGATTAAAAAAAATATAGATTTAAAACATAAATAAATGAATAAAATAAATCTATCATTTAAATCTACACAGTCTAGGCATTTTCACATTATACCTGACTACCACAGGAAAGTAAGCTGAGGGTTATACTTTTCTTACATTTGACTCACCTGATACTAATAGTATTTTAGAAAGTGTGTAGTCTTTGAGCTATGAAATTAGCTTTTACTGGACATTTTTAAGTTGTTACCACACCACAAGCACTGCAAATCAGGCTAAGTTTTGTGAGACCTTTACCTGCATACATCTTATCAGAAGTGAAGCTGTCTTCTGAATCAGTGTTATGTCTCAAGTTTAGATTGAAGTGTGTTGTCATCAAGTGAAATTACATTGATCAGTACCGAGCTTGCTGATAAAAGGTTTTCGGTAAAACTCTTTAGCAGACTTAGATTTGGAGACTTTAACACATCGTAAGTATATGTAGCATAGTACTTTCTGCACATATTTTTCTGCTCATTTGTAGCAAAGAGTGACTCTGGTAAGAACTACTCTAGATTCACATTGTAAGAACTCGTTTTGCAGAGGGCAAGTTCCTTGCTGTTTCTCAGTAGCTAGCAGCCTGTATTTGCTGCTTAAAGTCTTGTGATCCTCTGACAGTTCTGTGTTTTGTGGTAAGTGAAACTTTGCATTAGGTACATATTGTGTTCCATCTTATTTTTGTAATTTTGGACTCCTTTAAAGCAGTTAACAAAACTTAAGTATTTTTTCTTTGTTATAGGCAACATTGCTAAGTCGTCTGGAACGAATATTTGAAGTCTGTTTTCCTTCCATGCCTGTTCTTGAAATTGAAGAAGAAATAAGTTCCTTGAATCATTTGTTGGAAGCAGGTGAAAAGCAGATGACAACTGAGGAGACCTTGGCAAATGCAGGGTAAGAAGCCATAACATAACAAACTTCAGATGAAGCAGGAACGTGTCTTTTTTAGGATTTAAAACATGTAGCAGTAATTCAAAATGAGTTGTTTGCTTCAAGCATTTTGAAGAACTATTGAGTGAAGATGAATGCTTGTTTTCAGGGCTTACGTATGCCAGGAGTATTTCACTTAGCATATCAAGTTAGTCACCAGCATTTCATCTTTTTTTAAGTAATGTCTCCGAGTTAATCAGAATAGGTCTTATTAGTTACACTTCATATAAGTTGTTATATTTATTAATGTGATGATGAAGTCTGAGCCTTGTCCCGTCTGCTGTGGACATAATTTTCCAATAATAAGTCTTAGCTATAATTGTTCTGAGAACACTGTGCAGTTTTGGTTCCCCTGGGTATTGTGCTTGGGCATAAGTTTAATTGGAATGTATAACAAGTCACTTGCATTAAAAACTGGAATAAATATTCAAGGCTGCTAAGCTGTTATTCCTGTTGATAACTTGATTTATGATGGCTTCTGTAGGGAACTGACGGATGTGTGGACTGAGCTGCAGGATATCCATGATGCATATGGACTGAGATACCAGTGGGGTGGCTCCCACAGCAACAAAAAGCTTCTGTGCTCCTTGGGAATCGACACAAGAAATATTGTGAGTCTGTTAGTAAAACTTGCTTTCTGAAAAATGGAGCTGCTTTAAACGTAGAATTAGGTGAAAGTCTTTTTGTATGAATGCTTGTTTCTTGATTGCATAGCTGCAGTGTACACAGCTTTTCATGTCCACTTGATAACTCTTTATAAACCCTATTAATATTAAGCGTTGTGTTAGTTTTTAACCATTGTATTTAACATAATATTTATACTCTGGTGTTAAAATTATACAAGTTATATAATGTTGAAAATATACTACTATCACTAACACAGAAACTCTTAAGTAAATTTTTAATTGTTGTTTTATCAGCTCTTTACAGGCAACAAGAAACAGCCTGTTATAGTACCCATGTATGCAGCAGGACTGGTAAGCATTTTTTTAGTGTTTGTTTCTTGTTATGGTTCCAACAACATTGTGTAATTAAATATGTTAAATGACATAAGCACCAAGTGTACCAAAAGAGATCTTTGTAAGTATGATTATGGCTTAGGCATCAGTAGAAGTGCTAGAAAAGAATCATCCAATACACAATTCTCATGTGTGAAAGCAGATACTATATTTGAAATGAAAACATTTTTGATTTATTCAATTCATAAAGCAAACTATCTAATAAGTCAGGCTTGCTAATCTAAGCTGTTTGAGGCATTTTTGAAAATTAAAAAAAAATAAATTTGAAGTAATGTATTAATGTGTAGGCACCAATAAAAAGTTCTTGTTGCATTTTAACTTGACTATAAGATATAGATGTAAAAACGTCAACTAAAACTGACATGAGAAAATGGATTGTTAAATAGTTGTCAAAAATGTCAAAGGAGCATCAAAATTAATCAAAACACCAATTTGCATTAGCACTTGTGGGAAGCCCTGGCACTAAGACCAGATGCTTTAAAGGAAGGTTGAGAATTGCTAGATAGTTCCAGTATTCCATGAAATGTGTGTAGGAAGGTTTCTCAGCTCTCTCAAGCATTCCTCTTTGTGCAACTGTTCTTCTGACTGCTAATTACTTGATTGCATCTCAATATCCCTAGGTCAAGAGAGATGCATGGTAATACTTTGCAGTCTTATTGGCATATTAATAAAGGACCCACATATATGTATTAGGCTATTTATGCATACAAAAAGCATTGTATGGCCAGTATTGTAGTGTTGCCCCAAGTGCTAGATAAAAATAGCAAGTTTAATTCAGATTTCTGTAGATTGAAGGGAACTCAAGTAACCTGAGCAGTAAGATCAACTGCTTTCCCTTAAGCCAATATTCTGTAAATTCCTGTTTGGCTTTTCAGACTCTCTGCAATATCTCTGGTAGGAAAAACATTCACAAGATAAGAATTGCCATTTTTGCTAGTCTGAGCAGAATAAATATGTCCTAGTTTCTGGACACCTACATGTATATGTATGCATACAAACATACATACACTTTTGCATGGTCATTCACAAATTGAATATAAAAAGATTACAGTTTTCTTTGGTATATATAAACCAATTTAATCTGCAGGTTAATTTTGTAGGGTGACTTCTACAGTCAGCTTCTAGATCCATTGTTTTCTGATGGTCAACTCATGCATGTCTTTGCATATAAGCATAGTGTTCTGATATAGAGAGGTAAAGCATTTCAAAGCAATTACTGTTTTCTTCCTGTAACATTTGTGAGCAAGAGCAACACGCGCAGTTATTTTTTTTTTTTTGTAACAGATTGTTGTTGATTAATTATCTCAAATTTTTTATATACTTGTGCACACCGTAAGTTGGATAGAGGTGGTGGTAGGAGCAGAGTTGCTGCTTTCTATTGCCACACTGCTCGTGTTTTTCTCCACTGTCCCAAAGAATTGATTTAACTGGTGGTTAAATTCTAAGCTCCCCTAACATAGTGTAGAAACATTTGTGGGACAGCTGGTCTTGGTGACTGACTTCCTGAAATTAGTTTAAAATGCACTTATTGGAAATTCATTTTATTTGGGGGTTTCTTTTCTCACACTTCACTGTTCTGAAGTGGTTTGCATGTCTTGGTGCAAACTGTGGTCTTTCTGTAGATCTCTTTCTCATGACCAGTTTTATTCAGGGACACCAAGAGATTTCAGATGTATTACTGTCTATCTTTGAACTGTTTGCTTAAAATTAAAAATATGGTTTAAATTATTTTCTTTAAAATGCATTTATTTCTATGTCAGTAGCTACTGTTCTTTGTATCATTCCACAAACTGATAATATGACATGTTTCTTTTGAGTTACTTAATTGTTGAAAAGGAATAAATGCACTTGCACCTTTGTGATGGGCCATTTGATATTTCTGGAATAGTCCACACACAATTGGGAGGAGAAGATGTCACCTTATCAAGTAACTCCTCCAGCTTAAATTACATTATTGGAAGGTGAAAGCAAGCTCCAGCTAAGCACTTGGGTTTCTGTTACTGGCTCTAAAATAGTTCTTGGGCCTAAGGAACTAGGATGATTCTCTCCTCTACCCCATCTTCTTCTGCCCCCCCCACTGAAAGTGTCCCAGAGATAGATGGTTACCACCAAGGCCCTGATCAAGGGTAGCACAACCTAGTAGTGTGTGTTCTATTTTCTGGAGAACCTGCAGCACTTGGATATATGTGTTTGTGTCTGATTTTTATTTTTTTTATTTTTTTTTTTTTAAATTTTATTTATTTAGGGTATGTTAGAGCCTACCAAGGAACCTTTGAAACCAATATCTGCAGCAGAAAAAATAGCTTCAATAGGACAGACACCTCCTGTATCACCAGAGATGAACACATGTACATCTGATCAGTTCCAGGTAAAAACTAGAGAAGGAGAGGAAAAGAAAGAATGAGGGAAACAATGGATGCCTTGCCTCTTTCTTCATATTTTAAATATCTAGATGGTGTGTTCAAAGACACCTGTATGTAAAGGGCAGATGTTCCCTGTGTCAGATTGAAGTCCGGCTCTTGGATCTACTTTTCATGTGTGACTGGAAGGGAGTTCCTGTGATAAGATTGTAGCAGTTGATGGCCAGCATCTAGGAGTCCTGATCATACCTACTGTTAGACAGCAATTTGCTTTAAAAGGCAGTGGACAGTTACTTCCACAAATTTTGGATGCAACTTTAGACTTGTCCTTCCTGTGGCTAAGGTTCTTTGTCTTTGCTTTTTCTGGAGCTTACTGTAGGAGTTCATTCTACCTCTTGGTTAGCAGTTGTTTTTCTGAAGTATCTTATTTATATGTATACTGTTAGTGTTTTTTTTCTTTTCATTCAGAGTAGCATGAAATGCAGCCCAGTTGCTTGGAAAAGAGATTCTGGGTACAGTCCTTGCTAGCACAAGTGCCTGACTTTTGATTGTGTGAGTTCTGTTGGCCCTTTATGCAGGATTTTATCAAAAGATTATCTGTTGAACAGAAAGTTGCTTTGATGGCTTGTCTTTTGGGTCTGATACAAAATGAATTCAGAAGAGTAGGAATAATCTTATGAATTTCATGGATTCTGTGGTGTTTTGATATTGTGATACTAGAAAACCACTTAAATGTTATGCAAGTTGGAATGTGTGTGGTTGTCAACAAGCTAATGGAATATGCAGAGACATTTCAGTTTCAGCATCACTACAGTGGTGTTCAGCACATGTTCAGAGAGGCAGCTGGGTCCCTCTTTGATTCAGGTCTTGTTTAATCTGCTCAACATCTTTAGTCACCTGCTATGGTTGTGACTTCTGACTGAAGGCATTCAAAATTGAATTACTCTTGTGCTACACCTAGCCTTAACACTAAGTTTTATTTCCTTGCACTCTTTGCTCTGCCACAATACAGAGCTCTAACTGTGACATGCTTGTACCAGAGGAGAAATTATTTTTTCACTGTAGAGCAGTAGTATATCAGTGGGCTCAGAAATGAGATTGTTTTATGTAGTAATATACATACTTTGTCACACGTCCTATGCTGCTTCTTAGAAATGCTTTAGTGGAGGTGAGCGTGGCCTGGGTATTAGAAGAGATAACAATAATGATTATTGCAACCAATCTGAGCTGAAGAAATCACTTTTGTGATTTCTGTGTATGAACAAGGTAGGAAAATTTCACTGATTTTCTGCAGCGTTCAAAGTTCCCTTTTTTGCAGAGGGGAAAGCAAATATTAAACCATACACTAAACATAGTGTAGAGAGCTGCAAGAGCCTGAAATAGCAGCATCTCTGACATGTGCCATTTTCTCAGTTGCTTGATAGTTGTGGTGCTGAGAAAAAAAACTCTCTACTTATCAAAGAGGCTCTTCTATTCTTTTTTCTCTCTAGTTGTGGATTTGTACTTTCAGGTATTCCTGCAGCAGAATTTCCCATTACTTGTCACAGTTTGATAATGTCCCATAGCTTGTTCTGACAAGACCATCTCAGTACAATAGTTTTGGTCCATGAACTCATAGGAGAAGCTTCTATGATTATCTGTCTGCACTGCTGGCCTTAGGTTATTTTTTCTCCCCTAAAAAGATTACTAAAATAAGCTTTTGGGGAAGAGAGGAGTTAGGACTCTAACCATTAAGAATGTTAAATCATCACAGTTAATTGATGTTCAGAAAGTTTCAGAGCATGAACTGTCAATTCTCCACCTCAGACTTTGTTTTTTTCTTGGACTCATCTTCTGTTAATGTTTGGTGGCTTCTGTTTGCTGTTGAGAAAAGTCCAGCTTTACTTGACTTGTGCAAACTGCCTCTTAAGAATATTACAGACTGTAGTGGTATTAAGAACATTTGTAGAAACACAGAAATGCCTCCTCAGTTCTTTGGTTGTAGGCAAACAGAGAGAAGCATGCAGAGATTTAAAATAGCATTAGAAATCAAAAGAATGAGAGGAGAAAAGCAGCAAATGAGCTGCAGTAATTTTTCCTAGTTGTTATATAAACTCTGTATGTTTTGGCCTCATTCCTTGCAGCGGATCTCACTGGGTTGGTTAGGCTGTGGAAATACAGTGGACAGATTTCCATCTGAGCCATTTAAGCTGTAAGGACAAAGATTTTGAAATTATTATTTCTCCTTTCAAGCAAGTTAAGTGGCTGACTGATCTATCACGTTAGTTTGTATAAAGATGACTTTTGTAGACTCGTTCTGTCTTATATTTGAAGGTAGGGTCTAAATTCTTCTTTGATCTGTTGTTTATCTTGACAGCTGGGGGGATTATTTCTCTGTTCCTCTGTGTTCATAACTGTAAGGCAGTAAACAGAATATGAAATAATCCCCTGGTTACTGTTGACTTTATCTAAGAATGTTGTCTCAAAGGCTTCACAGGTCTGAAGTAAAAGGCTCTATCAAAGCACATCAGGGTAAAAGAGAATGACTGCTCAAACAGGAAACCTTTGATTGTGAAATCCAAGATAGGTAGTAGTACTTTTTTTTTCAGAGCATCTGCTCAGAGTGGGCTTCTACACCATGACCAAGGCTTCAGGCAGTGCAATTAGAATGTATGCCAATGCTTGTTAAAAAGGTTGCTGTCTGGACTTAATGTTGACAGCTTTCTCTTGATTTGATATTTGTTTTTGATTAATGTTGTTTTGAAGTGTATTTACCTGCTTCTCTTTGTCTTTCTTGGAAAAAAAGTTATCTAGGTATTTCTGCTTTCACTATTGCTTCAAAGCTTTGTCCCAACTACCACTGGCATTTCTTATTTGCTTTGTAAGTTTTATATTGGAATAGAAATCTGTAGCTAGTTGGATCTTTC
This sequence comes from Merops nubicus, assembly GCF_000691845.1. Lineage (NCBI taxonomy): Eukaryota > Metazoa > Chordata > Aves > Coraciiformes > Meropidae > Merops > Merops nubicus. The sequence goes on along the minus strand of NW_008604992.1, from coordinate 18,330 downwards.
GGTAGAAAATTAGCAGTAATTCTTTTCTGCAGGTGCCCCTTTCAGCTCATCCACATGTGTGACATCTACATGCCACTGAAATAGGGATCAGGTTCTAACAGAAATATATCTTACAGTTGCTGGCTATTAGGGACTGAACCTTAATTAAACCCCATGGGGTGACAGTATTTAAAAACACTTTTAATTACATAAGGGACCATCAGGACTTCTAACAATGACAGATGCAGACTACCATATTATTGGCCACCAGCCAAAGGCTCCATGATGGAACTGCTCTCCAGTTATACATGTAGGAAAGATCCAAGAATATATGTAGCTTTGTTGACAGAATAAGAGAAAGATTTGCAGGTAAGATATATTACAGAACTTGCTATTCTATCAGATGTGACAATTGCTTAAAGGTGGTGTCTGAGAAAAACAATGTTCAGAACTGTTGTGATTTTTCCAATGAATACACACAACGAAATATATCAATTACTGCCTTGTAAACCTTTCTCTGAAATGTTTATGATGCTCATTTGTGGGATCTATCTAAATATTGATATTATATTTGTATGACAAGCCCTGCTATTTTTTGCCCTCCACCTTTAAGACAGCTAAATCCTTCCTTTTTTTTTTTTTTTGTTTAGCTTTCCTTGGGTAATTATTGGCACAGAGACAAACATTTACATTTTACTCTTTTGGATTATAAAAGCTCTTACATAATACCATTCTAAAATTACTGTGTGAGAACATCTCTCAGTTTAAGAAAAGTGAAATACGATGCAGTAGAACCAGCAGGCATTTTAGTTTCCTCTTTCTCACTTCCTTAATGTTCAGAGTAATACTCTGACAACTGACTGTACTTCTTCTTTTCTCTACCATGTCTTCTAATCTAAGATGGAGGAAGGAGCGACAGCAATTTGCCCCAATTCTCAATATTCTTCTAGATTAGGCATTTTTCCTTAGTGCATGTTATTAAAACAATAGTTGTAAATGCAGTAGTCTGGCAACCTTGCTATCTCAGAAAGACAAAACATTAGACTCCCATTTGCAGGGCATGTTGCTGTTGTCTGAGATTTCAGTGCTGTGTTCAGGTGTCCCAGTATAGTTAGTTTTCGAAGGGCCAAGGTCACTAGAAACAGAAAACTTTTCCTTTCTGCTTAACTGTCTTTTGCCTCTGCCCTCTCCTTTAACTTTGCTGTTGTATAGACCAGGGCTTGCCACCATCCTTTTTATGTGGAGTCTGCTTTACTTGCCACCCCCCTTCTTTTCAATGAAGCAGAATGGCTTCATCCCACAGAGCAGAATCAGTTTACTCTTACTGATTTGGAGTCAGATTCCCACCACCACATTTTAGGAAGAATTCACCACATCCTTTGTCCTCTCCTTGGCAAATCCGAACATCAAATGATCTTTAGAGGGCTTAGCCATTGGCTTAGCCAGCCACTGGTGCCACCTTTTCCATGCAATCCTGCCTCACTCATCAGTCCTGACTCAAGTCTTTTGACACAAAATGTAGTGGGTGTTTTCCTCAGTAAATGAGACTTGATAGAAAGCTTTGTCCCACTATGAGTTAATTTTTCTCAGGGCAGAAACCTACTAAATTGTCATACTCACCTCCCTGGGGTTTTTTTAGGTACAAACTCCTTTTAATGTTAATATATTTTGGATGTGACAATCTTTAAACAAGCTACTGATGATACTGATCATTACTTCATCAGATATAGCTTCCACAGTGCTAATGTTATGTTTCTATGCAAATCATTTCAATGCCAGTAATTTCATTACCAAAGCAAAGTAAAAAGTGTAGCATCAGCTCCTTAAGCTCCATGGAGCTTAATACTGTTCCAGTTGTGCTCAGCACTGGAAATATTTCCGAGTCATTAGGTAGAAAAGATAATTCTAGGCAAGGCATTTACTATAAGTAAATACAGAAATCTCCAGCTTTCTTCATTTTTCTTTCTGTAAACCTATATTACCTAGGAAAAGCCTCCTGCAGTTAGCTTAATTGTACAAAGCTAGCTCTGGTTTCTGCAGTCTTGATTTATCAATCTGCATATTTTTTCACTGTTGGATAGTTGAAAGTTTTAAAATTGGAGGAGGGTGTAAAAAGCAAGCCTGGCTTTCTATAAAAGCAAAGGGAAGGTATGGCTCAGCCACTGGAAGCTTCACAACTAGTGATGTAATTTGAATAATGCTGCAGAGAACTTCCATTGCCTTTCTTCCATAAATGTGATTGTTCTGTTACAAGTTGAGGGCACATTCTCTCCTAGGATTTCTTGATAGTTGTCTTCATGGGAGAGAGAGAGAGAGCAGAAATGTAATGCACAGAAGTAGAAACTTATTCCAGAAACTTCTGATACTGTCCCACTGGTTTGTGTCCTGAGAATACGTGAGCACTTGCAAGTTACACTGCACCTGGACACACTTTCCCTGTAAAGCATGGGCCCTCTTGCTTGATTTACTTGCCTGTGTGCACAGGAGTTAACAAGAGGAGGTGAAAAGGCAAGGATGGGCCCCCAGAAGGAGTCAGCTTCTTCATGGCCCTCTGTTTGAAGTATTGCTCCCAATGGTTTGTTTATATATTGGGATGAGTTAATTGTTAAAGGATAATTAGTCACAGGATTTATTTTTTTTTTTCTAAAGGGGATGGAGTGGGGAGTATGTTGGTAGTTTGTCCCTAATGTGTAGGTGTTGTCTCTTAAAAGCAAACCACAAGAATCATGGGCTGTTCAGTAAATAACTGATTTTATATATAAGCAGGACAAAGCATGGATGTACAGACAGCTTTCATCAATAACCCTATTCTAAATTTGCCCTATGATTGCATACATAACCTAGACATAACTTCTTATGCACAATGCTTTGTCTAGTTAAACTTTTAACTATGCCAAAAGGTTTTTTGTCCAATTTATATGTTTTAGTTAATTTGCAAATCCTGTTTGAGTTAAAAGTTACCTGATCTGTACTGTTCCTGTGGTAGAACAAATCTACTTCAAATCTGTAGTGCTTATTATGAAAATACGTCTGCCAAAAGTTTGGGCTTGCTCATTTAGTTGTCTTTTTAGTATTTAGACGCTAAAGAATCTGTTGTTTGAACTGCTTTGCATTGTTGTAACCTGAACTGACTATGAAATCTGATTTCTGACTTTTCAACTCTAGGAATCTCTACCACCTGTCCAGTTTGACTGGAGTAGCAGTGGCCTTACTAACCCTTTAGATGGTACGTCTCTCCGTAGAGCCTCTAGCACCAGAGCTAGAGATAAGAAACCTACAAAGTTCAGACAAACATCTATCTGCTGATTATTTTTTTAAATACACAAACACACACACACACACACACATATATATATATATAAAGATATATATAATATTTATTTCTTATTCCTAACTTTGGAAATTCAGGCTTTCTTTCTGATTAACTTTGCCCCTAGATTAATTATGATGTAGTCTGAAAAATACTAAATTAAGTGTTATTTTAGACTGCTGCCATATGCTAGTGACACAGTGGCAATATTACCACTTCATCATGTATACCTGCAGATTATAGTGAAACTCTGAACAGATAAGCATTTTAGATTGACAAGTTTTACTTCTTAAAAGTATTTTTCACCAATGAACTATCTCTTTGGACATCCTTTGAATGACAAACTTGTGAATAGTGGCTAATT
>NW_008604992.1:0-14646 GCF_000691845.1 Merops nubicus | reverse complement strand
CTTCAAAGCACAATATTTTACCCACAAACTGTTTGCAAAAGATACGCTTCCTGAGCTGAAAGTTTTCAGATTTAGAGATAATTTTATATTTCAAAAATGTCATTTCATCTGTTACCACTTTTGCTTACACTCAAGAGATAATTTTAGTTAATATATTAAATTAAAGAGGTAGCTACGAACTTATTTGTATCTTTAACTGTATATAGTTACCATAGAAAAGACCCTTCACCTATGTCTATTTTAATAGCAAAGTGAGTTGTGCCACCGCCTCCAGCCTCAGAAATGTAAGTGCATGCAAGGGAGATAAAACAAGTTTTGGAAACGTGTTCAGTGGACAGACTAAAAAACCATAAAGAAACTTATACTTTTATGAAGAGCCTGCTAACAGCAATTAGTTCATGACACATAAATTGTTCAGAAGCAGGCTAAAATGAACTGGATTTTTTACTGCACTGGGGTTAGTTACCTCAGTGTTGTTTCAGAACACGTGGGATGTAAGGGTTTGAACAGCAATATCATGCTGCTGAAGGAAAGCCTGGATGGACCCTTTTGCTGTTGTCTGGTGTCTTATTACTTCAGTCAATCATCTTGCTTTCTTTTTAACAAACAACTTCTTTAAAATGTATCTTGATTTGATTTCTGGTTTAGTGCTAAAGGGGAACAGTATAACTTACCAGTAAGGAACTGGGTTTAAGAGTGGCATTTGTTACCCTGTGTTCACACTGCTTTAAGATAGTGCTAATTAATAACTTAAAGCTACCAAGCAAAACTTTAAAGTGTTTTTTTTTTTCTTGGTTCTTTGCTGTTTGGGGATCTGCTAAGTCTTCCTGATGAAAGAATGGCTTTAAATTTCAGTGAGGGAGAAAAATCCCACTATATTCTAACTATCAATTTACCTATATATTGTTTCCCTTTAACTGATCACATCTTTCTCTCTGGGTCGTGCTGGTTCTCTTCCATTTTTAGATTGAAATAAATATTTCTATTTTAAAGTTACTAGTGTTGATTTCCTTGCTGCATTGTACATGAGGAAATGTGCACAGAATTAAGTTGTTAACATTTCAGAAGGTACAAACTAATACTGTAAGCATTGTTTTCATGTCGATTTTTAAATTGCATACTGAGTACTAATTATAACTTGCATGTTCAAGTGTGTGTCTTACCCCTTTTTACACATAAACCCCTCCCTTGGCTTACCTTCTATATGGCTGCCTACCAACACGGTCACTGAATTTCAAGCTAGTGGAGGTTCCACTCTTCTGAACCTTGATTTCTTTGGGCCCGTGGATGACAGTAGCTCTAGCAGCACCACCACAATCCCAGGTCAGCAGAGTGTTAAAACCACAACTGTAATTTTATAGCGACTTACTAAAAGCATGAGCACATCACTTGACTTTCCTATAAACAAGGAGAAATTTTACGTTGCGTTTCTCTAAAATATCTTTCTACTGCGTTTTTCCTTTAATCTGTGTTCTGGTTTCTGATGTTTTGTATCAAGTGCCAAGTATTTAAAAGGTACTGTCAGCTCTGTATTGGTCACATGCTGAAGGAATGAATGGCTCTTATGCTCTTGCAAATAAGATGTTAAAACACTTATTTCAAAGGAGAAATTTTCAAAGTTAACTTTTCTAAGCATTTAAGAAAAAAAAAAATGAAAAATGCTGTAGATGTGACCATTCCCAAAAAAATGAGGCTTGTTCTCTTTTCTGAATAACTGCCTCCAAATTACAGCATTACAATGTTATTTGGAAGTTAAGTGTCAATATAAAGCTATGGGGCTTAATGTATGGTGACCCTGCTGGGCTTTGCTGCTACCAGCAAGTTGTAAATTTTTTCCTAGTGTGAACTACCAATATTAAGGTGAAAAAAGTGTTTTAACAACATTTGTAATAGAAAGCAAGGATAGTTGCATGTTTGTGGGACTTTAGAAGTTTGTGAATGTTAATTATAAAACCAAAGCACTTTATCTACAACTTACTCTTTTAAAAAGGAGATGAAAGCACTACTCCCTCCAATGAATAACATGGCAATGTAATTGAATTCATTTATTGTATGGTTTTTATATGCTCTGAGTATTTTGTGTGAGCTTGTGAAAACCTACACTTTGAATAAATTTCTGCAGGATTTTAAGGGAACATTTGGGAGTTGTATCCCAGCAGATAGGTTAAGTAGATGAGGCAAATATTCTTTCAAGACAACACCTGAAGCCATGATCCTCACTTTCTTCATAGGAAGGAGTTTTTTTTCCACTTAGTGATTTTAATTTAAAAAAATCCATTTTTAAGAAGCTTGGGGGTTCCAACTTTTCAAATAAGTGCTTATAATTATTATTGTATTTTTTTGTTTTTAAAAACCTGCTTTTTTAGTTTTGAAATCTGATTGTTGAAGACAATTTTTTGGCATTGTCCTTTTATTCCACCCCTGAGAAAAAAATGTCATTATCTGATGAAATACAGCAGGTTTGCCAAGGATGTGATAGGTAGCAAATTCAAGATGCTTGAGCCTTAGAGATTCTTTTGTAAGTGTGTGCAGGTCTGTCACGTTAGTTGTCAGTACCCAGTACCTGTACTGCTTGTGCAGTTGGGTAAGTTCTTGAATCCTGACAGAGTGCACACTTGAAGTGATTACTGGAGAGATACTGATAGGCCTTTATTGCCTTTTTTTTTTCCTTCCCCCCATGTTGTTGTTTCATTAAGTTACAGGTATTATCACTCTCCCTAGTATGCCTTATAGTGCCTATTTTTTTGTGTGTGGTTTGTTGTTTTTTTGTTTTGTTTTGTGGTTTGTTTTTTTTTTTTTTTTTGTGGTTTTTTTTTTTTTTTTTTTTTTTTTTTGGTTGGTTTGGTTTTGGTTCTTCTTTCCTCCTGACTTGTTTCTGGGAAAGTCATTTGTTTCTTGGCTTGCAGCTAGTGTGTTTGTGTGTGTGTTTAGGAGCTTTGTGTGGGGTTTGGTTGGCTAACTTTCCTTCAATATCTCATTAAGGTTTTGTAGTGCTTTCATAAAATATTCTCTAATCATTTGAATAAAATGGAGAATATGCAACTCTTAAAAATAAAATAATTAAAAGGCAAATTGTTAGATCTTCTGGCCTAAAGAAGAAACTTTTATCAGTAGTAGAAGTTCTTTATCTGAAGGCGTTAGTTTTATATACTATAGATCGCTCTATTCTTCACAGTCTGATTTCATCAATAGCCAAAATAACTTTTATTTATATTTTATATAACATCATGAACAGGGAGTTACTCATTTCCCATATATTCCCACATATTTCGTGTGTTGTTCTATTTTTCATGTTAGTAGTTTAAAATAAATGTAGCTGAATAAGAGGTGCCTAAAGAACAGTGAATTGAGAAATGACATCACACTACAATGAAAATTAATTTAGGTCTGTAAATGTGAATATCTAAATGATGTAACTTATGAGGCTGCATTTAATGTTTGTTGCAGAGTTGCATGTCAAAGGTCTCCTTGTTTAGATTAGTTTTACACTTTGTACCTTAATGGGATTTCTCAGGCTTCTGCAAGTCAGAGTGTATTTCTTCAAGTCTGCCTCTCCCTGACTGAAAGTGGATGTATTTATGGAGTAGCTGGGCTTTTTCTTATTTCCAAGTTCTGTAAACATCTGACAGTACTTAAAGTCTTGGTATACTGGTCTCAGGACAGTACATATTTTAGTGTTTCACATGAAACTGGACAAAATTATCTTTGAAAATCCAGACTTAAAAAAATGTACGTTGAAAGGAAAGCTGATTAATTTCTAATCAACACATATTAAATAGAACAGATCTTCTCCCTGCAATCCCCCCCCCCCCCGCCAACTCGGGCAGCTTAACCAGATGATTTTCTTAATTTTACTTTTTGATCAGCTTAGTTTCCTAACAATGCAAGAGTACTTAACTTGTGCACAAATGACGAATGGTCAAAACGCTGCCTGGGGAGAGCCTGTGCAAAGCAGGCATGAGGATTATTAACCTCATCTGTTTGTGCACGTTGTACTGCAATTACTGGGTGGAAAAGGCAGGACAATAGGCACGGGCAGGTTTTTTTATTGAGTAATCTTTTGGTATTTCAGGAGTACTTCAAAAGTATCTTGATCCAGGCAAGTAAGGTGGGTAAAGTCACCAGCACATCAGTCTGTAAATGCTGCATTTATATTCTGTAGCTACATGGGATGGTCACATCCCAGTATTTGCAGTGTTTGTTCTGCAGTAGTATGAAATACTTCTCTGTTGTCCAAACCAGCTGGCATTAGCATTACACTTGTTTAGAACACAGGTGTCTGTAACACACCATGCTCCTCTACAAAAATCTGCACTGCTTTTGAAAAATATTTCTAGCTGTTGATGGTGCATGTGCACACTTCTTTCAAACCCAGGAAGCATAAAATAGCTGAGACTGTAGAGAAATATCACCAATTTGAAATGCTTCTGAGCAAAATGTGTTGCAGCAGTCTTTTTTTTGAATCTAGATCATTCTAATTTCTAGACACTTTTTAAAAGAAAACACAATATCTGGAAACTCTAGAGCTACTTCCTGTTGAGATGTGATTGATATTAAATGGGTAGAATTTCATTCATACATACGTATTGTTTTGGATGCAGGTTTCCATTGTTTGTGTTGTTTTCAGAATGACCTCTGCTGATAAAATTTGAAATCCATTCACAACGTATGTGATGTGAAAATTCAGCATCTGACTTAAGGTACCTGAAACTAGAGATCAAGGCTGAAATATCCAGATACTTGGTGCTTTATAAGTACTTGAAAGATGAGAAGGGAGCACAGACTAAAAGTTTGGGTGGTGTTACACATATTAATATAACTCCACTTGTATGTAGAATAAAAGCTGCTTTTCCCCACTTGAGATTTTTTAACACAACCTCTTGTGAAAAGCAAGGTACTAAATGCACTCCAATGCATGCCAGTGTTGTCTGTGATCTCTCTTACAGTTGGTCCCCATTAACCTACAACATTATTTCAATACAGACAGTTGAGTTAAAGTAATTGAAACAATCCATTTTAGCAGAGCTGACATTTTTACAGGTGTTCCCCTCTAAAAGGTAAATCAAATGTGTTTCTTTTACTTTTATACTGAGACCTTGTATGCCAGACTTTATCCAGTGTTGTACTACAAAACACACACACTAACTACAAAAGCTACTGAAAAAGGGTGGGGAAAGAGGACCGTGTTTCAGAAACTCACACAGGTTCTGTCATGTTCTTTTCGTGCATCTTGAAATTATAAATGATTCAGATGTTTACAGAAAACAGTCTCTAGCAAGCTGGTCTGTGGCTAATTATGGCTGTATTTGCCTCCAACCATCACTGATTATCATTTTATACTATAAGGTGTGGATCCTGAGTTGTATGAATTGACAACCTCAAAACTGGAAACTTCCAATGCAAGTAACAGAGTGACTGATGCGTTTGCAAGACTCATGTCCACAGTGGAAAAGGCAAGCACGTCCACAAGGTAAATACTCTTTGTTGTGTCTTTTTCTTCTTTTCCTAAGAGTGGCACAAAATGTGAGGAGTGAATGTGTGTGCTGTTTTAGGTCAGAAGTTCTTGGATGGTCAAAAGGCTTAAATTTAAATATTAAATTCATAATACTGTAGTTTGTATTCCAAATTATCATAGAACTCAAAAATAGGATGGGAAACAGTTCATGAGCTGAAAGAAAAAGATCATCAGGACCTAAGTGGAAAAACTAGAACCAATGGCAGAGCTGGAGGAAGCAAGTTTCTGAAGAGCAGAGCTGATTCCTAGGAATGGAAGGGTAGACTGAACCATGCAGTTCAGTGACCTAGGACTCTGACAGAAGACTCTCCTCAGTCCTCTGTGTAGTTTATAGATAGAAAATGTTCCACAAGTAAAATGATAAAGCTAATAATTATGCTAGTATTTGTCCCTTCCCATATACGTCTGTCAAAACTTCAGTGACCAAACATGAGATTCATTTTGCATTAATTGGTTTAGGATGTCTTTTCTGCTTCTTGGGTCTCATATGAAGTTCTTCTGTACTTTTTTCGTATAGGTAGAGTCTATATGAAGTCATTAGGTGTCAGTTGTCTCTCTTGAAGTCTGGCCTCTTGAATGGGTACAAAATAGTCTCCATTTACAAGCTTGTTATTCTTGGAGTTTATTTTTTTCAGGTGTATCTAAGCAGTAGGATCCTGGGCTGTCTTAATGTGTAATGAACATCTGTGCCCATTAAAACAATCACTGAGTGATTTTCTCCAAGGAAAATATTAATATTGTTGAGGAAGTGCATGCCTTAACATGCAAGAAATATTAGTTGCTTTGCCACTAATAGAGAGTAACATATCCTCACTGGTAAGTGAGCTTTAGGGTTTATTCAGCACTCTAAAACTAGATGTGTTCCTGTGCAGCATAGCAATTAGGAGGTACAGTTTGAAGAGTTGTGGCAAATGTAGGGATTTATAATGGTGAGAGACAGCTGGCTTTCTTAAAATGTCTAAAACTGGAATTTTCAACACATGTTTTAAAACATGTTCTTTCATTGAGAAAACGATCTTGCTAGTTTTCTTGCAATGAAAACGTTCATTGAACATTGAATAAAAAAGTTCAACAGGCCATGAAATTTCAAGGGAGAACCAGTAGAGGGAACACCACACTTCAGTGCTGATTTTTGTCTACTTTTGGATTGCCTATTCTTCTATCCATGGAGTGCATTATACTCTTAAGATACAGTAGTGGGAAAGTTTGACTTTCACTATTCAGAAAACATAGTTAGAGTTGAAATATTTCTGTAATACATTCTAAGTCTAATTTAAGAGTAACCACAAATTCACAGCAGGACATACAAAGTCCAAACATCTCTTTATGGATTATTCATCCTCCACTCATAGATTTGTACCTGCTTGCTTGCTTGAAGATGTCTCAGCTTACTTTTTCCTTACAAAGGAACAGGGAAGCCTGTTTTGCGTACGAGAAACTTGACCTTCATTTTTCTGTATTGTTGGGTTTTGATAAGAGTTTTTTCCACTGTCTATGGTGCACTCAAAAGCTCTTACTTGTGCTGTTAAAGCTCTTTATCCAGATGTCAGAGTTCTTCACCTGCTCTGGAGAGGGTTGCTTCCACATAGGAGGGAGTTCTAGATCTGTGCTGTAGCAATAGATCAGGCTGTAGAGAGAGGTGGGAACCTCAGACTCGGCGGTTAACTTCACACACACACAGGGGTTAGCTGGTTTAAATCAGCAGCTGTTTCCAGTGTTCAGTACAATTTGTATGTGTTTGCTAACTCTGATTTTTAAAAATTTCAAGAGGTGTTTTGGTTTTTTTTTTGTTTCGTGCTCTAAAAAAGAGAAGCAGTGTGGTTTTGTTCTTCAGACTGGAAACCTGAGAAATAAGGAGGTCTCAGCAGTATGCCAAATATGTTGTAGTATGCTAGCTTTTTGTAATAAAATTAGTTTTCTTTTGAAATTTTAAAAATTCTTTCTCAGTGAAATAGAGACTCTAAAATAGGAGTGGCTGGATGCAATAAGGATGACCTTCATGCACCAGCCTGGAAATGTGGACTCTTAGCTGTGCATAATTACTGATCAGGGGAAGATGCAGCCAGGGGCTTAACGCCACTTTGATGGCAACTTCAGTTGTGCTGAGGATATCCCATATCTGCAACTTGTCTGAACTCAGTCAGGATCTCTACCCTAAAGTTTGGAGTGGAAATAACCATTGTTCAGCTGTAGAAAACCATGTGAAGAGCCATCTTTGTCTGAAACAGTCCCATCTTCTGCTTGCAAACCCATCTCTTGAAGCTGGAACTCAGAAGGAAAGCGTCAGGAGAGGAGGGGAAACTTCACCCTCAGCTTGAGCCTGAAACCTTGACGGCAGCAGTAAGTGTTGGAGGTCAGGGATCCAGTGCAGCATTCCACAGAAACTCTGCAGCCTTGCCGGGTTCCACAGAATTGGCAGAGATCAAAAGTTTATCTGCTGTCTTGTTGAAGGAAAACAGAGCACTGATACCTTACCAAGAAATGGCTGAAACCCTCATTTAAACTGGGAATACTTCTTGGGGGCAGTGTTGGATGGAGCAGGCTAACTCATAATTACAGAGTGATTTTTGAAGTGCATTTCTCTAATCAACTCATTGTTGATATTAGAGCCTGGCTTTGCTGGTGCTATCCACAAACCCCGTGGCAAACACAGGAGTTGACTGAAGTCCTGTAAGAGCTGAACACTGCAGGAAGGGCTTGAAATGCAAATCAGAACAGTGAGGTATGAGTGACACATCCACAAAGCATTCCCTATTTCTTGCTAAATTTTCTTCCAGCAACTTTCCTGCCTGTCAGTCTGGCTAATTTCTTGCAGCTTAGTGCTGACATGCCTTTGAAAAGGGAACTTTGTGCTAGCAGGTAGAGAGACTAGTACAATTCCTTAGGTAAAGGCATCCCTTCTGTCCTCTGTCTCAAGAGGAAATGTAACCCAGTGTAAAGGAGAAGCCGGATGGGGGCAAAATGTTCTGTAGAGGGTAGTTTTAACATATGAGTGAGGTGGAGACCTCGTTTTGAGCCAGGGCTGTGTCCTTTCATGGTTTAGTAATCACAAGTTCCAGTTCCAAAGCAGACAGTAGTAGTACAGCTCCCACTGACAATCTGCTCATTTGGGTGTCCATTCTGTAAGGCATGGTACCTAGAAACTAGGAGTCCATGAGCAGGAGAAGCTCTGCAATGCCTTCCCACACATCAGGGTTTAGCAAAAGAAGCTCTTGAGAACAGGAACTTCTTGACCAAAAGCAGTAACTGAAATTAATGCACATGATGTGGTTCTTTCTCTTGCCTCTATCAGAAGATCCCACTGTTATTAGGCAGTTTGATAAGTTTTAAGGGTAAAAATAGTCTGCAGCAATGATGCTACTTCGTCTTTTAAGCATAGAGAGGTAGTGAGTAATTATTTAGGGTTGCCCTGGTGATATTTGCTACGGAAGGCACTGACTGTAACACAGAATGGACACTGCAGTACCCTGTTCCATTGTCTTCCATAGGAACCCGCCCCTCTCCATCGAGGGATGGAGACTTCAAACTGTCTCATCCCTCTCTGCACTGATGTGACTTAAGAAGTGGTTTTGAGGCTCATTACCAAGTGATTGTATCTGTAACTTGGTCATTAAGTCATGTTTGCAGTGTTAGTGTGGTAGCTTGCCCTTTTCAGATAGCTTTTACAGGAGCCGTTAAGCAGATAAGTTATTGGAAAGGACCTCCAGCCAGGAGGGGAGCATTCAGTAATGGAGTGAGATTCACATCTGGCTGTGCTCCCAGATGTGCATGTTCTGCAGGGATGTTGCACAGACCAGCTAGAGCAGTAGCACCGCCCTGCATATGACCACCAAATGAAATGCAGTGCTGTCCCCAGGACCCAGCACTGTCATTTTTTAACATGCCACAGTTGAGCAGAGGAGGAAGAGGCATATAAATAGCCAGGAGTGTGTGAGCTCCATCTTGGTGCCTGATTAACAATTACAGGAACTCCTTTTAATGCAGCTCTCTGAGTCAGCCCTCTTCCTCTGGCGTCCTCTGTCAAACACTCCTTTGTTAGCTGTATGTCCTTGATCACCAGGAGTTTGTACCTTTAAGAGGCTTGTGGTAAGTGATTACTAATAGTGGCACCAGATACTGATAACACAGTGGTGGGTGAGAACCACATTTCAACAGCTCAGAGGTAGTCCTTCAGTGCAGAGCTGGCTGAAGTTGTTAGGAAAGGAGGCACATATTGGCTCTCTGCTTCTTCCTTCAGTAAATCCAGCACACAGCTTTGTTTATCCTCCAGAATTTGGTAATCTGCCTAGTCAGTGGCTCATGAAATTCCACTGCAGCAAAGAAAAGAAAATATTGCTATTCTAGTGAAGGAAAGTCAGATTTAGTATCTGGGCTGCCTCATCTAGAGACCTTTCATCAAGTGGAGATTTCAAGTAGCAAACAAAAGTGATAGTTCAATGTCAACACAATGATCAGTGATGTCAAGGATGAGTTTGACTCCTGCTCTTTTTGTCCCCTTCTTCTAGTTAAGAAATTCTGAGACTGCTGCTGAAGCAAACACATAGCCCCTTGCTTTCCACTGATCAGCTCAGGAAACAATCCTGAGGGGTGCTGACAAAAGAAAATACAAGTACATGCTGCTGGTGATCATTGCCCTCTCCTGGGCTCTGCTTAGAGTTTATAGCTAAGACCAAGATACAGAAAGGAAACTTCTGAAACGTTCTAGGGAAAGGCAGTTATTTGGTTCAAGCCTTCTGTCTCAGCGTTTTGCCCTAAAGGTGAGGGAGCCTATCTAGCTACTGTTTCTAACATCACTACAGGGTGTAGCAGCTGCCTTTTGGGAACTGGAGTGATGTTTGCTGGAAAATGGAGTATTTTCTAGTAATAGGCAGCATTCTTCAAAGATAAGCCAAATGTCTGTAAAGTTTGGGTGTCTGGGCAGGAGAGGGGGATCTTCTGTAGCAGTCTGAGCTGGGCTTCAATCTCCTTAGGGAACGTGAAGGGTTTGCATCATGGTGAGAACCAGGCGAGGTGGGACTCAGGCCTCTTCCTTCATTTGCACTCAGTCATTCCTGTGAATAATGCAAAAGGCAAAGCAAGCACCATGGATTCCCAAACTGCCACGTGCACCACTAGGGCCATACCTACTGCTGCACTTCAGAGCAAGCAGCTGCTGGTTCTGAGCCGCCTTTTGCTGCTGATGAGCCCTGAGGGGTAAGAGGGGTTCGTGGGTCATGATACAGAGCAGTGTGATGTACCATCAGAAAATGGTTGTGTTAGAAACACAGCATAAGTACCTTTATATTTTAAAAGTATTAAGTTAGGAAACTTCTTAATGCCCTTTCAAGATTTTTCCAGTTTATTTTGAGTGGCCATACTGGGTTTAGGTAGTTTAGAATTAATGCTTCTATTGTCTTAGCCCTAGAATATGGACATGGTTGTCTCTTCAAGTCAGTCTCTTCACACTAGAACTAGCATCTGAATAGGAAACCTTTCTCTTTTTTTTTTTTTTTTTTTCCTTTATTGCAACAATATACAGGAACATTTTGCTGATTTTTTATGCTAACACTCTGTTGGTAGGCAGGCAGGTATTAGGACATTAGACTACCTTTAAGTAGCTTACAGAACTGCCTGTCAATGGGAGGCAAACTGAACGCTGCTTCAATCAGTGATTCTTTCACTGAGCCCAGGGATATCAGGTACTGGATTAATGCACTTTGTTCTTTTCTCTTAAACAGGAAGCCTAAAAAGGAAGAACATCTTAGTGAAGAAGCTGCCAAGGTGATTTCTAGCCTTCCTGACTTAACTTTCATGCATGCCAAGGTGTTGATGTTCCCAGCCACATTAACACCTTCAACAAGCTGCCAAGAAAAGGTAGACTAAAGTGATGTGAATTGGACGTTTTCTATTGATTTTTTTTCTTTCTTCCCTCGGTGGGTCGTAAAAAGCAATCTTGCTTTAATTGAAAAAAAGAAAAAAAATAAACAAAAAACCAAGTTCAGATGATTTGTTGGTAAGCAGCACTAGAAAGGTATACATAGTAATGTATATTTATTTACATACTGGAGTCCTAAATTTATATTAGAGAAAAATGTAAATATTTGGGGGTAAATCTTTTTGAAGATCTATTCTTTTTGTTGTGCTGGGATGTATACATTTATGTCTTTGTGAAATACACTGGTGGTGTCCTTCTTAAAAAACTTTAAAAAGTTAAAAAAAAAATAAAATCCTAGAAACACATAATGAAAACTTCAATCTTCACAATTCTGTGAAGTCCCCCTTAAAAAGTTTTCAGATTGCGTCCAAGCATCTTTTTCTTTCCTGCATATGTTAAAATACTTAATTGCTGGAAAAAAAAAACCCTAAGGTTACATTGTCCCCTTGTGGGTTTTCAGTTATTGTTGTTTCTTTAAAACACAATAATTTCTTTTGTGCTTTAACAAGCTTAAGATGTGTTTTTACTTTTCTTCTCCCCCATCCTCTGCCCCTGTTTGATTGGTTGGCTGATCAGTTTTTATGTTCTTAAATTTAAGTGATGTGGCTCTGCCACCATATAGCCTTTTGAAAGGTATGCTGTCAGTAACTTCTTGTTCCAGTTATGGGTCACTGTCTAAACACTTGATTTTTTTTCTTATTTTTGGGTCATGAGAAGGTTGTCTGCTTTTAATCAGTTTGATTTGGAAAAGAAGGACCAAAACTATATGAATGTCTTACAATGAATTTTACCTGTTAAAAATTTTTATGTTCTGTTGTACCACTATTCCTGTTTGATTTTGCACAGTGTAAAATGACATAATCATAGATTGCTATGGTTTTAGGCTGTATATACAGTAAAAAACTATGGGTTGTAAATGTCTGGGGAAATTCCTATGGAAAAAAGAGAGCTATGTAGAAGAACCTCTAAAAAGGTCAATGTGCATGCCCAAGGTCTTTTGAGATTTAAGTGTGTAAATTTCCTTTTAGCTTACACAAAATAAAATAATTTAAAAGATATGTATGTATAGTCTGCTATCTTTTTGTACAGAATGTATACATTAATCACACTTATGTTGATGGTAAAATTGACGCAGTGCTTTAGCAGTAGAACCTTCTAATCTGTGTTGCACAGTCCCACCAAACACACTTGTCAGCATCCTGCAGGAGAAGCAGACTTCTCTTTGATTGTCCTGCCTCTTCGTGGTCTTGCCTTCTTGTCTCCAGCTTGCCTTCTGGCTTATAGGGCAGTGAGGCTCAAGACATGCCACCATTTTGAGTTAAAGACTTCTCCCAAGTAATTGGCAATACTCAGCTATAAGAAACACAAATTCTGGTGAGGTGAGAAAGGACAACTTTGGTCTTTATGGTCTTTCTTAGCTAGAAATACTCATGTAAATGTGGCATTCAGCGAAGTTTCCTAACGTGTTAGCTTGCACTGTAGCTCTTTCAGCAAGGTCTTTTCAGAGGGTATCAGTGGACTCTCTGTAGGTAGTGCATGCTCTGGGTGCTGATATTTCTTGAGGGTGCTGTGCATGGGCATAGACTGTCCTGTGTCTAACCTTTCCTACGTGCACAGCTCTTCAAGTGCTCGGTAGTCACCTCCAGTTCATCAGTTAACATCTAGTTCTGAGAAATCTCCACTGCATTTTCTTACCTCTGTCTTTGAATTCTTTATCGTCTGACAGCACTTGGGTCAGAAAAGTTAAAAGTTTGAGTTTGATGTCATTAGCTGGTAAGCTGAAATGTCCTTGCAAAAGGAAGCTGCTTCCTTCTTGAAATGTCCATGTGCTAGAGTTCCCCTTTGAACACAGCAGTTTTAGGGAATGGTGGCTGCTCAGAATCGAGAGAGCAGCTCTTACAGCTGTGATACATTTAATTTGTAAAAGGGCAAATTGGTTTCTTTGCTTTCTAATTAGTACTGCAGTGTACAGTGCTGCGGTATCAACCTGCACCCTATTGTCGGTGAAAAGGTTTGTGCAAAAGCCATCTGCTTTACCCTGGAGCCCCAAAACCACTCCTGGTTTGGAGTGCCCAAAACCACTTGCTGCTTCTGCTGATTCTCGTTACAGTAGTGACTTCAGCCTGTTACATCAGAATTGGCTTGGCTAATCTCAGGTGTTCAGCAGAGTGTCCTTAGAACGTGTGTGCTGGATCACTCAGTGCTGGCGCTGGGCTGCTGCAGGTTAAAAACCTGCAGGTTTAGTGTAGAAAATCCTTTTCTTTCTGTAACTGCGGCGTGCCCCTTGGAGCTGGGGTAGTGGCGTAGCTGCAGCAGAGAGCTATAGCTATTGTTTCAACGAGAATATGTTTAGGAGCTGACTCATGATCCTTGTCTGGCAGCGAGTGGACTGAAGTATTAAGGAGAGGTGGGGGTGGAAGTGCCAGCTGCAAGTTGATCTTTAGTCTCCTCACAATTGCCTGTAGAGGCAGCTGCCCATTTGTCTTCCAGTCTCCGAGTCCCGCCGTAGGTGGGGGAGGGGGAAGAAATGGCAGGGGGAAAAGGAGCTTTCTATTGTGACTGATGTACCAATCTGAAACTCTGTGAAACCTGGTACTACCTAGAGTGTGTTTATGGGGGTTTTATGTTCTTTCTGAAAAAAAAAAAAAAAAAAAAAAAAAAATAGCATCCCACAGACCTTCATGCTGCTGAAAGGCATAAATTTTCCATCTGCATTCAGACTTGTGAGGTGGATGCTGCTTGCCTTGAAACGTAGCGTTGCTTTTTGTCTCCTGGCTTCAGCCCCTCTCTGTCTTGTTGGCTGTAGGATGGACAGGCAGGCTCCTCTGCCTCTCTCCTCCTGGCCTGTGCGGGCAGCTTTGTTCTTCTGCGGAAAGTTTAGCCCAGCAGATCCGGCCGCATCGGGGTGCGCTCCTCTGCCTCTCTCCTCCTGTCCTGTGCGGGCAGCTTTGTTCTTCTGCGGAAAGTTTAGCCCAGCAGATCCGGCCGCATCGGGGTGCCCTCCCATGCTGTTCCCATTGGCACGGCGTGCCTTATCTAGCTCGGTCTCGCAGCAGGTTTGTGAGCAGGAGGGTGGTAACGGATGCTTTGTGCACATACGTGTTGCCGGGCGTTGCCGCGGGACGTGCCGGTGTGCATCGCGCTCGCTGGAGAGCGAGTGCCGTCTGGCAGCGAGGCGCCCCGTCCCCGGCCAACAGAAGCAGCAGAGGACGCTCGG
>NW_008604991.1:0-8760 GCF_000691845.1 Merops nubicus | reverse complement strand
CAACCCTTATGATTCTATGATTCTATAAGTTGGGGAGGAGGAATAGATTTTAGCAGAGGTGCTTCTGGTGGGAGAGGTTGAAGGTATTCTTCCTGACCTGCATTTAGTACCCCACTTGGACAGAATAAGTGTGCACATTGCAGGGGAGAGTGAGATTTCTGTAGGAAATTTTGGTTGCTGTCATTCCTAATGTCTGGGCCACAAAGGTACCTAGAAAGGCCAAAGCTGTGATACCAGTAGAGATCGATTTGTAAGCCAAATGCTAAACAAGTGAGATGGTATCTCATGAAATTAGAGGCAAGATTGGGACTGGAATCACTAACAAAAAAGTTTTTGGAACATGATATCTTGTGAGGATGTCAATCTGACAACAATGCTCCAATTTCACCAGTTAAGAAAAGCCTTGGTCCCAAGAGTGCTGGCTAGTACAGGACTTGAGAGCAATTAACTGAATTGTGTTAGACGTACACCCAGCGGTGCCCAACCCCTACACTTTGCTAACTGCTATTTCCAAAAGCAATCTGTATTTTACCGTGTTGGATTTGAAAGATGCTTTCTTTTGCATTCCCCTGGAAACTCAGAGACCAAAACTATTTGCCTTCGAATGGGAGAGCCCGACTATGGCACAGAAAACCCAACTCTGCTGGATGGTTTTCCCCCAGGGATTTAAGAATTGTCCTACTCTGTAATGCAGTACCCAAAGATTTAGAATTGTGGCAAGTTAAGAACCCCTCTGTCACTCCCTTGCAATATGTGGGAAATATACTCCTGGGAGCAGACACTGAAAAAGTGTAAAACTGCAGCTATTAGCTTGTTGGCTTTCCTGGGACTAACAGGATATCGTGTATCCCAGAAAAAGGCTCAGGTGGTAAAAAAGACTATGACCTGAAATCTCCCAAGGAGAAATGAAATTTGGAACCGAGCAAAAGGATGCTTTCAAATAGCTCCTCCCAAGTTCAAGAGAACATGGAGGATTCCTAGGAATGGCAGGATGGTGCAGATTATGGTGACCAAATTTTGCATGGATGTCCAAACCCTTATATGGAGTTTTAAAAGGACCAGGAGAAACCTTGGAATGGACTCCTGAGTGCTGAAAGGGCTTTAATGATATTAATGAAACCTTAATGAGAGCTCTAGCCTTAAGAGCGCTTAATTTAACAAAACCCTTTTCACTTTATGTGTATGGAAAACAGCATCTTGCTCTGGGAGTCCTGACTCAGATGGTAGGAGACTGGAAGGGGCCTGTAGCAAACTTCCCTAAACAGCAGGATGAAGCGAGCAGGGGATGGCTGGCATGTCTCTGAGCAGTGGCAGCTGCTTTCTTCATCCAAGAAATCTGAAAATTAACTATGGGGCAAAAGACTACTGTGTTTGTTCCACATGCAGTGGTATCTGTCTTAGAGCAAAAGGGACAGCATTAGTTGTCTCTGAACAGAATGGAGCAGCATCAGGGGGTAGTGGCAGAACAAGACGATGTAGTCCTGAAGACATCTTCTGTTATACATGCTGCAACTTTTTTTACCTGTTGCCAGCAATGAAACTTTTAATATATGATCATTTCCTGACTATTGAACATGTGTATTCCAGCAGGCCTGACCTGAGAGATGTTCCACTGGAAAACCCAGATGGGACTTTGTTTACAGATGGTAGCAGTTTTGTTTCAAAGGGGCAATGGAAAGCTGGATATGCAGTGGTAACTTTAACCAAAAAAGTTGAATGTGAATCCCCTTTGCAGCACAAAAGGCAGCACTTATTGTGCTTACGAGGGCTTTGGAACTGTCACAAGGGAAGTGAGTAACTATAACACACTGTAAGGCTCCTCTGCCCAGGCAGATGGATGTGATCAGAGGAAATCAGAAGGCAGATGAAGCAGCAAAGAGAGCAGCCTTTAGTCAGATGATTGGTGCTTTAATCCCAGAAGCAAAAATTGAAGTACCTGCTCCCAAATATTCAAAAAAAGAAAACAAATTGGTGGGGCTTTTAAAGTAGTAAAACTAAAGGTGGTTGTTGGGTGACACCTATTGGACAATGTGCAGTTATTCCTCCAGTTATGAGAGGATTGGTTTTAACTGTTAAAAGATATTCAGTTGGACCTAGTGGTGCTTTAATCCCAGAAGCAAAAATTGAAGTACCTGCTCCCAAATATTCAGAAAAAGAAAACAAATTGGTGGGGCTTTTAAAGTAGTAAAACTAAAGGTGGTTGTTGGGTGACACCTATTGGACAATGTGCAGTTATTCCTCCAGTTATGAGAGGATTGTTAAACCAGAGTCACGAAAAGACACACACGGGAGGAGATGGATTGTTTTTAACTGTTAAAAGATATTCAGCTGGACCTAGAATGCAACAATCCGTGGAAGAGCTCAGTGGACAGTGTAAAATCTGTTACAAAACCAATCTAAAATACAAAAAAGACCTCCACCTGGAAAAGTGAAAGGAGCATATCTCCCTAGAGAGCCTTGGCAGATTGATCTTCTTCTAATTACCTAGGAGTAATGGGTATAGGTACTTTTTGGTATTAGTTAACACCTTCCTGGGATGGCCAGAAGCTTTCCCATACTGTACCAACCAGCCTAAGGAACTAGTTAAAGATTTATTAAAGGAAAGAATTCCTAGATTTGGGGTCCCAGAAGAAGTATCTTCAGATTGAGGTCCCCATTTTTTAGCTGAAATAGTACAAGGAGTTTTAAAATTCCTTCAGATAGAACAAGATTTACATACTCCTTAAAGAACTCCATCCAGTGGGAATATAGAAAGGATGAATCAGACTCTAAAACTATGTCAGGAAACATATCAGAAATGGATATATATATAACCTATAGCTTTGATGCATATTTGAATCACCCAAAGAATCAAGGAGTGAGCTAGTCCATATGAGATACTATATGGGAGACCCTATTCAGTGAGTGTAACCGGAAAGGGACAACAAAAGCACATATCTGGTCAGCAGATGATTATTAAAGAATATCTTTTGTCTATGGCCAGCATACTTCACAGGTATGTCTGGATGCAATCACCAGCCCTGTTGGATACTCCTGTGCATTCTTTCAAGCCTGGAGATAGTGTACAAAGGTACATGGAAGGATGAGGCACTGGCAGAGAAGTAGAAAGGACCTTACACTGTACTCTTAGTAACTAACACGGCTGTTAAGGTTGATGGAATAGACTCTTGGATACTTGGATGAAGAAGGGTCAGGAGGATCAGTGGAAATCAGAAGTGGATCCTCTGAAATTAAGATTAAGAAAAACCACATGAGTTGTAGTTGGAACAATTCCGAGTCATACCATGAATCAGACTGTGAACAGGGAATAGTACTTCAGAAATATCACTACACTGATATTTCTAATCTTGCTACCAGTTGTGTTGTATTGTCTTATTAATAATTTGCATTATCATGCATTCTATTCTTATTGTTGCAGTTCTGTTATTTGGTGTAGTCAACTCAACGACTCAATTAGGTCAGGAAAATCTGGTTCCCTGAGGTGAGTCTGGGGGTTTAGAAATTATTAATAGTATTGTTGTTTGTATTGGCAGCCTTTGTATGTATCTATGTTGGTATACAGTGTATTGGAAAATGTTGCATTATCTTTTCAGAGGTCCTATCTAACACTGAGACATATCTAGGGTTAGACCAAGATAAGTCTTGAAGGGGGGAATTGTTTTCTAGCATTAGCAAACAAACTAAAAAAAGAAAAAAAAGGGACTAAGAAAAAAGAAGGGGAGGGGGAGTTAAGGATATTTGAAGTACTGCCCGAGCTGACAGAGTCATTTGGTATCTGGTGGCACCTGTGGAAGAGGAGAGAGGTGTACTCTAAGACTATGTCAAGATGATCATCCTAAGGATTCCTTAAGAAATTTGATATCAAGAGTTAGTTATCCTTGAAGGAGAAACATCCTGGAAGATACATGAACTGTAAGTATTTAGAGATTATTTAGTTTTGAGTGATTTGGAATAGTCAGCTGACAAAAAGTGCTGTCTTTGAGTGAACTAGCCTCATCAGAATGCTACAGATCACACGCCCAGGGCAGGAGACCCCTGCCCAGGTGAAACTCCTCTGTCTACAGTGAGTAAGTGTTGTGCAATTGGATGCAGATTACTGACCAGTCACTGTTGGTGGGAAGTTCTTGAAAATTTATTAACTGATACTTTTGTGTATAAAAGAAGCTCTGAAAAGTGCCTGGGTGTGTTGGCTTTGTGGGACAACCCCTTGCACCCAAACCTGTGCGACTTCGTAATAAACTGTATCTCATCTCTGTGTGTGGGATTGGCTCTTTGCACACTGGGTTCTGGACCCTGTTTTGGGATGACAAAAAGACTGATCCCCACTCCTCTACAGCCTCCTTTCAGGCAGTTGGAGAGTGATAAGGTCTCCCCTGAACCTTTTTTAATTCTAGCTAAACAACCCCAGTTCCCTCAGCTGTTCCTCATGAGACTTGTGCTCTAGACCCTTCACCAGCTTTGTTGCCCTCCTCTGGATCCACTCCAGCACAGAATCACAGAATGGCAGGGGTTGGAAGTGACCTCTGGAGATCACCTAGTCCAATCCCCCTGCAAAGCATGTTTACCTAGGGCAGGTTACACAGGTGTCCAGGTGGGTTTTGAAAGTCTCCAGAGAAGGAGGCTCCAGAGCCTCTCTGAGCAGCCTGTTCCAGCGCTGTCACCCTTGAAGCAGAGAAGTTTTTCCTGATGTTTAGGTGGAACTCCCTGTGTTCCAGTTCGTGCCTGTTACCGCTTGTCCTATTGCTGAGCACCACTGAAAAGAGCCTGGCCCCATCTTCTTAACACCCACCCTTCAGATTTTTATAAACATAGGGTTTGTATTTTTCTTCCTTTTCCCTCTCCCATTCGGGGCGTGGGAGCAGGTGAGTGAGCAGCCATGTGGTGCACAGCTCCTGCCTGGGTCTAAACCAGGACAGCCCTCTAGATATAGATCAGCATTGATGAAATCCCCTCTCAGTCTTCTCTTCTCAAGGCTGAACAGCCCCTGGGCCCTCTCAGTCTTCTCTTCTCAAGGCTCAACAGCCCCTGGGCTCTCTCCAGTGGTTCCCTGTCTCCCTTGAACTGGAGAGCCTGGAATTGGACACAGGACTCCAGATGTGGCCTCAGGAGGAGAGAGCAGAGGGGATGGACAACCTCCCTCCATCTGCTGGTCACACTCTTCTGAATGCACCACACCACTGGCCTTGGCCACAGGGGCACATTACTGGCTCATGGTTAACTTGTCCACCAGCACTCCCAGGTCCTTCTCAACAGAGTTGCTTCCCAGTAGGTCAGCCCCTAACCTGTACAGGCACATGGGTTATTCCTCCCCAGGTGCTGGACTCTACACTTGTCCTTGTTGAACTTCATGAGGATCCTCTCCACCCAACTCTCCAGCCTGTCCAGGTCTAGCTGAATGGCAGCACAGCCTTATGATCTATCAGCCACTCCTCCAAGTTTCATATCATCAGCAAACTTGATGATCAAAAGCCAGGTATATGTTCTCAACAGGCTAGGTATGCAACTTCTACTGTCTTGAATGAAAGTACTAATGTCTTTGCTTTTGTCCTCTGCAATCATATCTTTCTATGGAAAAATGGGTCTATTTTTTTACACAAATGAACATATATGACTGTGTCACACTGTACATGTAGGTAGGAATGATTTTCTAATGTCAAGAGCAATAATTTCGCATCCTGAAGGATAAGATGTGGTACCATCAGAATTGGTGTACCATGTACCCTCCCCATCCCCCCAAACTGGAAATACACAAAACCCACTAGGAATTCAAAAAGAAAGCAGGAGAATAAATTCAATCTCTGGGAGTTTAAGCTAGATAGATATCCAATCCATGAATCTCAAAAAATAGTTCTTTAATTGGATGTATTTTGGGACATATTAAGTGCAGCATACAGTCAGTTAGATGAGGTTAAGAAAATGGAGAAAGCTATGCTGAGAAACCCAGGTTTCTAGTTCTGCAAAGAAAAGATAAGAATGATAATGATTCCACCAAAGGCAATTTGGTAGTAAGAGGAAATACTTTGCTCATCCAGAATGTGCTTATCTAACCTACTTTTGCCTTTTATAGAGATTACAAAGAATACAGGTTGTTATTTCTCTTTAGAATTCTGAAAAATGGCTACCTCAAGAAATTAGAAGGGAACATCACTTTGGCATGATTACCAAGCTTGTTAATCCTCTCAGCCCAGGCTTCAGTGAAGCTATGGCCAAAGGCCTTTCTGATAAAAAACTAGAAAGGTTGTGATTCTGTCAAAGTCAGCATGTGTGGGAAAATCACAGAAGAATGGCGAGGGTGATGTAAACACATTCAAGTGACTTGCAGATGGTGTGTAGAAAAATACATGTATTGTTCTAATTGATTTTTTGTCTCACGTGTTGGAAAAGTAGAACTGCTGTGGTTAGAGAACACAGGGCTGTGACAGACTTTGAGGCATCCGACTGAACATGTGTGAGATTCCTGCCCTGCTGTGGGAAAGATTCAAACACAGGAGTAAACTACCTCTGCACTAATCAACAGGCTCAAACAACAGGTTCATCAGTCTCCTAGAAGGAACCAAGCTCTGCCATGCTTGTGTCTCCACTTGTGTGGCCCTGCCCAGGTGCTGCTTCGAGGATCTCCTGGGTGGTGAGGGAAGAAAAGTAAATTTACTATTTACATTTCATCTATGGCTTTGTAGTTGTTCCTGTGTCCTGCCTGGGTTGGCTCACACTGTGTGCATAGCCCTCGTTGTACCAGGACCTCAAGGAACATTCTTGTGACTAAAGCATCTCCAATATTTCGTGCCAACAGCACATGAAATTGTTCAGCGATATGGAACCTGAACAATGTGCTACCTGCTCCTCCTACCCTCATGATAACAACAGCTTTAACTAGAAACAGCTGAGCCCCAGATTTGGGGTCTCAGGGAAGAAAGGGGGAGGCAGGGAAGAAAAAAATACCCTCACAAGAGTTTCCCTTGTTCCATCAGATAAATAGAGCTTTCTATGTCTACTTGTGGCTTTAAAGTCTTAGTACAAACCAAAAGAGACCTCTAACATAGACATTCCAAAGAGGACATTAATTAGAAGATCCTTTATTTTACAGTAACCTCAGAGTTAAAAGATGAAGCAGAAATATTAAAGCTGCTCTTTCTGAAGATTTTCAGTGCTTTACTCTTATGAGTGTAATGAATTTAACAGGGCTGGGCAAAATGATTTTTGTTACATCTCTGATAACTTTTACAAATTGAAATGAATTTACTTTTCATGTGGAAAAAAATTATAATCTTCGATATCTTTTAAAATAACATAATATAGTAAGTAATAATAATAGTCTAAATATTTAACAATGGTGCCCACGCCAGACCAAACCTTGAAAGGAAACATTATTTTGATGCACATAAATCTCATCCTAGGCAGTGAGAGAGCCCTATCATGGCAAGGAACATTTCTCTCCTTCCAGCAGGTAAGGATGTGTACCATACTCATGAGATTAATCTCTCCCACAGTAAAACACAAAACCTTAATAAATGCCTGTGAGAGCACATGTATGTCTTTGCATCCCTAAACCCTACCAAAAACTCACAGAAGCAGAAAGTGAATTCCTAACATTGTCATCAACCCTTTTTCACTCTGTAATGGATTAAAGACCAGTATCTAGGCATTTGTTACTTTGATTTCATGCCTAAAACTCTGCTGCACAAAAGATCTGTCTTGTTCCCCTGCCCTCCCAAACGCTGAGAAACAAGCCATAACTCTACACCCATGTCTCCATTTTTAGTGGGAACATAGCAATGACCTGAGAAAAATGGTGCCAGCATATAAGGCTATTTCTTTACTATTATTAATTGAAGACAATAACCTCTAAAATGAAAATGCTGCTTTCTGGCTAAGTACTAACCAAATCAATGTCATCAAACAAGCTTTTGAGCTGCTGGGCTAGTGCCCCTCCACTGCTTTTCCAATCCCCTGGATTGTATTCTTGTTCACAGTGGATCTTATTGTTTACCAGAGCCTAAGAAAACAGGTCATATACCAGATCTAAATCTCTGGATGGTTCTGTAATAAAAGCAGCCACCCAAATGACAGATATGTTTAGGATTGAAATGCCTTTTTTTTTTTTTTTTTTTTTATTTTTCCCCAAATTTAAATTACAACAGAGCACTTTTTGCAGTGTTTTCGAGAAGGTTAAATACAGCAAAATGTGGAGGTGGTGTTATTTTTGCTTTATAAGTCCTCATTGTGTTACAATTTGTGCTATAATATAACTATTGCAGTCTTGGCTGCACCCAGTGATCTAAGTATTCACCTGACGTTTCAGTGAAAGAAAAAAGACAACTAGAATTTAAACCTCTTTCCCCCATGCCAGATTAATGCCATTGCCACTGAGGCTTTATGGAGTATGCCTTCTCTTTCCTCCCAGTGCATACAGGATCGCTTCAGAGACGGTGAAAACTTCACAAAAGGAAAAGTTTTATTTCCCAACCTATGCTGTTCTCAGTGTGTGGCAGGTACGAACCCCCTGCCCCAAGAGATGAAGATCACCACTGTCGCTGCTACCCCCGCTCGGGATCCGAGCCTGACGAGCTGCAGGACAGGTTTCCAAGCGAGCTGAGTGAAGGAGAGTGTCTTTCAGTGGGGGTTTTTGAGCCACGTTTCGCAAGGCGACCGGTGGACTACATGCCGAGTGGGTTATTGGGCTGGGGGTGCGCGCCCTAAGGAGAGGTTTGAGCCGGCAGTTTTCCGGGTAAAAAGGGCTGTGGGGGCTGGCGCTGGGAGCAC
>NW_008604990.1:0-9442 GCF_000691845.1 Merops nubicus | reverse complement strand
TTTTTTTTTTTTTCCTTAGAAATGCTTCTATGCTTGTAGACGATGTAAAGCAATTAGTAAATTACAGGAATTGGAGTTTCAGAAACAGAGTGCTTCTATTCCAAGAAAAGGTCCCTTTTAAGGCATCTTGGAGTGTCCAAAAATGGCTCACAATCAGCTTCCACCTCTGGATGACACCGGGCACTGCACCAGCAAGGGTATTTGCAAAGAATGAAAATAAAGTCCATTATTTATGACCTTTTCTGTGAGCATCCCTGGCTTGTGTGAGGAAAGTGGAACTACTTGGAAATACTTCGTCTCCCTCTGGATTTCTGGCTTCTTTGAAGGTTGTCTTGATCTCTGTGAATAATCTTTGGCTTGTATGTTTGATTTCATGCCAGTAAACTAAATCTTTCCATAGTGCACATTCCTTTAGGCTTTGTGTATCACGAAGAGTTGAGGGATTTCTCCCACTGTTTGGTGTGGTGCCATTTTCCTTCTTTTCCTTTCTGCTCTCCCAGTCTCTGGCTTTTGTTCCACACTGTCTCTTGTAATATACTCTGGTGGCTTCTAACCTTTTTGGAACAATGGACTGTTGCCAAACAGTTTCTGGAAGAGTGAGCTCCTGGTTACTCATACATCAGTGTTCTCACCTTCAGGGTGCTTGTAATTTGGTGTATGGGAGAGGCTGTGAACACTCACCATGGCCTTGTGAGCTGCTGCTGGGACCCACTGTGCTACTCCTAGAGTAAGGACTGTGTTTCTTCTGCTTCACAGAGCCTTACACTAAAGTCTTGGTGTAGTACAACAAATACATTTGTCCCAACATTGAGTAAATGTCCCATGCCTCTTAAAAAAAAACCCAAACAAACCACCAAACAAACACAAGGGGTATCAGGTGCCTTCTGGATTTTAACTGAAATCCTACTTCAAGAAAACAAATTGCTCTTTCCTCCTCCTTCTCTTGGAGTTTTAGTCCAGAGCTAAATGCTTTTGGCAAAATACTTCCAGGCATTTAACTTCCACCATTGTAATTTTGCTTATAATAATTAAGAAGCCCTTTCAGAGTGACATGCCTTCAGAGCCTGCCTGTGAGCCCCTCCTGCTAGACTGCAGTGGAGGTACAGGTCTGTGATTTATCAGGCAGGGGTGTGAGGCAGGCACGTTATCTGTAAGTGCATTCATCATCCACCTCCTCAAGGGTGGCAGCCAGCCCTGTGCTCTGGGCATCCTTTACATCATTTAAAGTACATCATAAATTCAGCAATTAAAACAACTTGCCATACATCCCATTGTCCTTGGATAATTTTTGACGTGTGCAATTACAGCACCTTCTACCTTCTTTTTTTTTCAAGTGTTTTTTTGGGGGGGCAGAAAGTGCTCTTCTGATTTAAAGAGTATTCTTTTCCTGCTCTGTCACATGAGTGTTCTTTCTGTGGATCTTTTCTAGTCACTTGCTGTAGTCCTTTAAGAGTGCAATTACATAATTTATATGAATTTAGAAAGGCAATGATGAAGATCTCTGTACCAGTCTTATTTTTTTTATCCTCTGTGGAAGCTGGGGAAAAATTCAGGTGAGTATTGTGGAAAGTGATGAGCATTTGAAAGGGAGGTTAAGACTGGACAGCTTCTCCTGTGTGCTGGAGATGTTTCTGGAGTCTCCTTGCCTTTTGCTGGGAGCAGTAATCTCTCAGTGGTAACAAATGACTGCTTCTGAGTCCTGGGGCAGCCTCCCCGTGGCCATTTGTCCTTGCCAGAGGAGAAGGTCAGTGTCTGGTTTCTGTTGAACTGAGAGGTTAGCCCAGCCCTCTGCGTTTAATCTCAAATGTGGGTGAGCAAACAGCCCCTGCTTGGGAATTTGGGCTGAGTGAGGCTGATCTGGTTTGTACCACAGCAGCACTGAGGGGTCCCAGCTGGCAACTGAGGCTGTGTAAGCACTGTGCAACTGCAGGCCAGGAGAAGGGTCCCTTGTCAGAGGGGTTCTGAGACAAAGCAGCACCTGGTAGGAGAGGGGTGAGGGAACAGCTTGGGGATCCCCTTCCACCTGAGGCTGCTCAGTTAGGGCTCTCTGAGCTCTTCTGGGTTTGGATACTTGCCTCCTACATCAGTAAGTTCTATTTTAGGCCACATTTGCCTTGTTGACCAATAAAAAAAAGTTTTACCAGAAATCTGGGGCTTATCATCCTCCCCTCTGCTCCTGGAAGCTGCATTTAACCCCAGGATTAGGAGCTGAGGACAGCTGCCTGGACATGAATCTGAGGGAGAATTTAGTGAGAGCAAAGCTGGCAGATGTGTGAGTTCCTCCCGTGGCTCAGCTCCTGCTCCTGGGCATCACTGGAGTCCTGCTTCCATCCAGGTGGGGGCTCAGGAGCACAGTGCTGCTCCCACTGCCATTTGGCTTGCATTTAAAGGGCTGTCTCTGCAGCTGTGAGGTTGGATAGACCCTCAGGACTTGCATTTGCATCCTCCAGAGTAAGATTTCCAGTCGTGATAGTGGGAAGAATCTGGACTCAGTTTTGCAAACCCCATGTCTTGCTGGAGCCCCAGGGGAGGTGCTGCCAGTGACCAAACACTGCAGTTTGGTGCTCTCTGAAACCAGCCCATGGTTTCAGATGCTCTGCCTGGGTTTTGTGGACTCTCCTTCAGCCAGGCAGGAGAAGCAGACCCTCCTGGGGACAGTTCATCTGACCCGTGGTAGGCAACAGCTCTAGAACCTGCAGGTGCCTGTTCCTCTGCTGGAGCCCCAGCCTGGGTGACTGGTGCAGGGTCCAGGTCAACGTTTGCTCAGAGGAATCCATGTGAAATATTCCCAGTTTTAAACTGAGCTGATGAGGTGGCTTCAGTAAAGTGTGGTCCCCAGCTGGCAAACAGGTCCTGGTGCCCAGGGCTGTGTGCAGGAGCTTGTCCTGCTTTTGTTCTCCATCTCTTTATCTAGAGAATGAAAATTATTCCATCCTGACAGGAATACTGGCCCTCAGAAAGCTCCTGCTATCTACACAAATACTTCTGGTGGTATTTTTCCACTAGTGTTGGCCTTGGGCTTATCCATCTTAGAGCTGGATTAACTTCAGAAAGGCAGAAGTGCCTTGTGTGGGACTCTGAAGCACATTTGTTTCTTTGACCAGTAAATCAGTGTTATAGCTTCCTGGGGCCTGGGAGGGAGGGTATTATTAGGGAGTTATACTTCTAAGTCCACTTCCCCGAATGCTGAATTTCCAAGGAAAAGATATAAATCTCCTTTTGTGAAGGAGAAGCTGCTATATGAAACAGACTCCAGGGGTCTTATTCCCTTTGTGTTCATGCTTGCTTGCCTCTCTCCTGCCTTCCTCCCTTTCCTCAGGTGCTGCTGTGTGTTACTTCATCTCCTTTGAGGTGAGCAGAGCTCCTTTGTCACTGGACAGGAGACATTGGTATTCAGAAGAGCTTTTCCCTCTGTCAGAGCCAATATTTTGTTTCTTTCTAACACTAACCTTCTTGGAACTCTGCAGCTTATATTTTTTCTTTTCTTCTCTCTTTTATTGTCTGTGGTGTGCTGAGTGTTGCTTCCCTCCCCAGTGATTTTTGGGCTTTATTCATGACTAATACACCCATTTTACAGAGCAGTGAAGGCTGTTTGGAAGCCCAGTGGGGCTGGTGGCAGGGGCAGGAGGGTGCCAGGAGGGTCCCATGCTCTCAGCCCACGTGTGTTGTCCAGATGGGGTCTGGCAGGCAACAGGGAGGCTGCACAAATTCTGCAGCTCCCCAGCACCCTCCTGGCTGTGTGCAGACCTTCTCCAGCCCCTCGGGAAGGGCTGTGCTGAGGCTGGGGGGCTTTGGTGGAGCAGAGAGGGTGAGGAGCTCTGGTCCTGTTCTCCCCACTCCTGCCACAGGAGAGCTCCAGCTGCTCTGGCACCTCTGTGTCTCTTTCCCACCCACCACCATTCGTGGTCTGTCTGCATGGCAAACTCTTTCCAGAGGACACTTTATTCCTGCAGTGTCAGTTGAAGAGACAGTGCAGGGGGATGTGCCTCCTGATTTCACTCCTCCCCTTGCTTGTTCTTCCCTCTGTTCTGCAGTTCTTTCAGGAGACAGCTGGAATTCCAGGAACTGAATGTAGTTTTCACATTACTCTTCTCCCCTTCCCTCTCCTCACCACCTCAGTCATGTAGTCCTGACCCAGTCTCGTTGTGTGCATGTTTTAGAATCACACAATCACAGAATGTTAGGGGTTGGAAGGGACCTCCAGAGCTGGGAATTCATGTGGCATGCAAGGGAGGAAGGTTGACTTGCCTTGTGTTCCCCTGCAGGAAGCTCTCCTCTCATTCCTCCTGGAATCTGCTCCTCCACAGAAGATTTTTGGACTGTGGGACTGGCATTTATGGGGTGCAGGAGGCTGTGCAGGAGCATCTGGGCAGTTTGCTAGTGTGGAGAGGTGGTTTAACCTGCCCCTTTGGTTCTGGTTGCACCCTCTGGAGCTCTAGGGAGGTAAAATCCTGGCTTGCCTTGGCTCTTAGGGCAGTGAGGGATGAAGGGGAGTGGACAGCTGGCTGTGGCTCTCAGCAGCAATTCACTTTTGTCTGTCTAGGAGTGTTCCAGAGCCCTCTTGCTTTTGCCACAGCATAAATGTGACTGTGCCTCTCTGGGTTTCACCTCACGTGCAGGGGGCTGGGGGGAGGTGTTGACCTGTGGCTCAGGGCTGAGGGATGGAGCTGCCAGTGGCTGCTCTGGTGGCTTGTTAGCAGCACTGTCTTGCTCACAGCAGGTCTCTTGAAAGATGCAGCTAACTCCTCACAGCTTGGCCACCCATCTAAGAGTGCTGCTGGTTATTTGCAGTGAAGTACAAAACACGCCTTCAAATAACAATCATTTTTTTTCAGCAATCCACATTTTGACAACTCTGAGCCTCCTCTTTAATCTGTAGGCAATCCAACCTCAGTCTTGCACCTCCCTCGTGGGGCTCTCCCAGCCTTACAAGAAGCCTGTCCAGCCAGAACTGAAAACAGTTGCTCTTCATGACCAGTGAGCTGTTCAGAAAGTTTTGATTCTCTGCTGTGAAAGTGTTTGAAATCTCCTACATAGATGGCAAATCCAGCCACCTATGCAAACAAAACCACTCAACATGCCAGGAGTTTTCAAGGTGAAGTAAAGCTCTGACAGGAAGAGAGCAGTAGGAGACTGGTGGTGGTGAGGAAATCTGACAAGTTAATTTATTTTTGATGTTTTAATTGGATAGGTTGGGAGACAGGGAAAGGAGAGATGGTGCTGGAGACAAGAGTCATGGAATCCTGGGAAGGGTGGAGTGAAAGTAATTGTAAACATGACCAGCAAAATAATTTACTTCATGTGAAAAGTCCATTTAAATGTAAATTACCTGAAATGATTTTTTTTGGGTAGTGGAATTTTTAGCAGCACGGTATAGGAAGGCAGAAGTGTTTTTCCTCTTGTTTAAATCTGTGATGCAGACATCTGGGGAGTGCTGGAAACATCCTCCCATCCCTCTTCCTCCTCACAGCCTCTCCTTTCCCTTAGGCTCCTTGGAGCTGTTCCCTGCAGCAATGCTGCCAGGCAGTGCCAGGTAGGATGTTCACTTCAGTCACCAGAGCCCTGTCAGGGCCAATTAGCATCCTAATGACTGGCATGTACCATCTTGATACCATTCAGCCTGTGCTCTGTACCAGGGGACCTGGCCTCTGAAGAACCCATCTTGTCTCCTCTGGTCGTAGAAACCTGGGTTTTATTTTAAAAAAAAGAAGAAAATTTCCATTTCATCTTGTCTCCTGAGTCCCAGGGGCTTCAGCACAGAACACTTCCACTGTCCTTTCCTGTAGCTGGAAATGAGTCTTGGCTGGGGGAGGGCACTCAAATCAAACTGCTGCACTTACACTGCTGAGAACTTTGGGGTGAAGCTTCAGCTGGGGCTGAGCAAAGCAGCCCTTGTTCTGCAGAGCTGGGTTGGGTAAGAGCCAGCAAGGATTCAGCTGCAGAGTCTTCAGATGTTCTGTGAGGACTCCAGAGTGGTCCCTCCCTGGAATTCCTGCTCCCTGTCGTTGCAAGACCCACTGATGGGAGACCAGCCTCTGGTCCAGCTGTCCTTCAGTCAGACCAGGGCTGAGTGCTGTGCAGAGGCCTTTGCTCCAGCACAGACCAGGGCCTGTGGGAGAGGAGATTTAGGGGGGTCCCAGCTGCTCAGCAGGGCTGGAGCGTGGTGGGGTGTCCAGGGTGTGAACCTGCCACCCGGGCATCCTCTGTCAGCAGGGATGTTCTCGAGGTGTTGTCCTGGGCTGTGCCAGGCAGGAGGGGAACAGATCCCCTGGTAGGGGCAGGGTTCAGTGCTGAGTGTGAAGTCACCCCCTTTCTCTGCTGGGTTTCACTGCCAGCACACCTCCCTGGGAAACTCGTGGATCTGTCCCCACTTGCAGCCCTGCAAGTGAGTGCTCTTCATGCTCACGTGGCACTGCTGGCTGCTCCTGCCACCTCCCAGCTCTCCAGTGAGGTGCTGGGATGCCAGGGCCAGCTGGCTGGCACGGTGTTACAGCTGGCACACCACACTGGGTCATCTGGAGGGAGAGGTCAACACTCTAATGGCCCTTTGGAGGAGCCAAGTCTCCTGTGATGCTGATCATCAGAGTGGCTGCAGGGCAGCGTATGGGGCTGGGCCTGAAGCTGCAGCAGGGAGGACTCCACAGAGCTCTGGCTGTGGCACCTTTCTCAGGTAGCATAACCACCCTGATAGGGTGTTATTTGACATGGCATTGCTAGGATTGAGGGCAAAAAGCAGCTCCCTTCCCCATTAGAGACAGCAAATCCCAAGTGTGAACTCTGGAGAGCAAGTGAGCAAGAATTACTGTTAAGGTCTTAATTATTCTTGAAGCCATACCCCTGGCACCCCCAGCTTGGGCTGTGAGCCTGGAAGAAGCACATTCACACAGCCACGTGCTGCAGGGGAGGTTTGGAACATTGCTGGGAGGATTTTGCCTTTTCCTGAAGTTTTTGGCTGCGGGTTGCGTTTGCTGTCAGATCACTGTCATATTGTCACGACTATTTAAATCCTAATCTTAACATTTTGATGGGATCTTCTGCAGTGTCATGAGGACTTGATGGCTGGGAGAGGGGTGGGTGCTCAGGCAGGAGCACTGACACTTGCTCAGGTATTTGCAGGTACCTCTTGTCTCTCCTGGACGTGTCACCAGGAGACCTGAGCCTGTGTCCTGGAGCCTCTTTTCAGAAGTGCCACCTGGGATGTCACGGTGTCTGAGGCTGGTGTGTATGCCCTGAGCCTGCTCTCCTCATGCACAGGGGGTAGTGAAGCAGCAGGGCTGGCTCACTACCTGCACGCAAAGTGCCCAGGGCTAGAAGCTCACCCAAAATGGCCCAGTCATTTGAACTCTGCCTCCTGTGCTCTCTTATGTGTGTGATTTTGTAGATACCTCTCAGGCTGAAGGACTCTATCCCAGTCTTGTGGTCCCTGAGCATCCCCAAATGTGATGTGACAGGCCTCACAAGGTCACCATATGCTGCTTTCTCCAGATCTTCATGCATGGAACCCTCCTTAAGGTCACATGTAGTTGTTCTTTACAACTTAATCTAAAACATAACCTCTAGTAGAAGGCTGATTGTTG
The DNA here is from genome assembly GCF_000691845.1 of Merops nubicus. NCBI lineage: Eukaryota > Metazoa > Chordata > Aves > Coraciiformes > Meropidae > Merops > Merops nubicus. The sequence goes on along the minus strand of NW_008604990.1, from coordinate 1,865 downwards.
TATCCAGAGCTCTCGAGAGGCTTAGGTGCTTTGTCAAATGTCAGCTATAGATAACATGGGGAGAGCTGGCAGAGCTGAGGTGACAGATGATAACAGGACACTTCTCCCCCACATTAGTCTGTCTCTGTGCCTAACCCTGACCTGGAGCCATCCACCTCCCCCTCCGAGTCTGGGAGCAGGTTTCTGTGTCCTCTTCAACACGTGGATGGTGCCCTGCAGCTTCCCAGAATGTCTGTGAGAAGAGGGCATGTAAGCTCCTTCCTGGGCAGGGGTTCAGGGGCTCTGGTACAGATTTTGGCAGCTGGAGGCCAGGGACTGGCTAGTTGTCCATGCTGCAGAGAGGTGGAGCTGGTCCTCCTGTACTGGTGGAGCTTCCCAGTCTTCAGAGCCACCCAGTTTCTAAAGATTGAAGCCAGAGGCTGGGAGGGTTTGAGGGCTGAGGCTTGAGGGTGATCCCCAGCTGCCCAGCAGGACATCAGTCCTGTTGGTGTGGCTGTGGATGTATCTGTTGTGGCCAAATCTGCAGAAATCCTTTAGATTTCTGACTCCCACTGATCTCAGGAGGATTGGGTGTCTCCATGGCTTTGTATATCCAAACTCCACCTGCTTCAGTTCTCCTTTCACCAGATCAAATCCTAGCTCCTCTCTTCACCTCCCAGCCTGGCTGTGTAAGGATGCCAGGGATGTGTCCTGAGGATTGGTTTTGAGACCAGTGGGGACATGCTCTCAGCTGGGGCTCTCCTCACAGGGGACAACACTGTCACTCAGAGGTCCCTGCTTGGGCACGTTGGCAAAGTCAGAGCCTGCAGCTCAGAGTCCTGTGGGGTCACATCAATACCCTGGACACTGTGGTCTTCTGTAGTGTGGGACAATTCCCAGAGATTCATGTGCCTGTGAAAGCCTTTGGGTGGCAGCAAGCCCCAGGGCTGCCTGGTGACCCCAGACAGCTCAAAGGGCTGGGAGAGGACTCAGCAGCTGCTGCTTTCTGAGGCATTTCTTCGTGGTGCAGCTCAGAGCCCAGCTCAGTGATGGATTACTTTAAACTGGAGAAGGAACTCCTTGACCTGCTGTCAGGGTGGGTTGTAATCTTAAAGGTGATTTGTAAGAGAAAACAAATATTTGGCTTGTGACTTTTTTTTCATCATAGAATGGGTAAAGAGAGCACAAAGAGCAGGTGCTTGGAAGAGTCAGTGGTGGCTGAAGGACTACTGAAATAATGACTCTTCACCAAAATTTCCACATATCACATCCATGCAGTTCTTTGAGACTTGTAAAATTTGCTTCCAAGTCAAGTTCCTTTTCATCTATGTCTACTTCAATTAAACTTCCAGGGGAAAAAACAACCCACCTTTATTTGTTTGTGTCCTTTCCAGGTGAGGTGCAGGAGCTTGCAGTGTCCATTCCCAGGACTTTTGTGGTGGACACTTGCAGTTGGCTTTGCCTGTTAGTGAAGCTGGTTGAAAAAAGGGAGGAAACTGAGAGCTTAGGGTTAAATTTAATATTTCTCCACATAGGTGGAAGGAGGGAAGCTGCCACCACCTCACTACTCACAAAACTCATCTTTTTTGATTGCCGAAACCAATTTTAATCCCAGTTGTGGTCCATATTCTTTGTTCTGTACAACTTGTTCTTTACCCAGTAACTGATAAAGTCTTGTCCCAGTGTCATTACTGTAAATTAAACTTGGAAGCCACGTGGTTGGATAGGATGGCTGACTTTTGTCCTGCAGCAAAATATCCACCCTAGCATTTACACTTTGAGGTACAGAGTAGGATGTTTTGGTTGTTTTTTTCCCCCCACCCCCATGGTTATTGTTGTCTTACTCTTTCTGTAGCTGTTTCATAGAATCACAATGTCTGGGCTGG
>NW_008604989.1:3492-32230 GCF_000691845.1 Merops nubicus | reverse complement strand
TGCACGCCCACCTCTCTTAATGTATAGATATGCTCCTCGTGCTTTATAAAGACTGCTTATAACTCTCCTTTTGAGATCCTGCCGTTGGTTTTGTGGCGAATTGTCATCACTGTGTAAGTGGGTTCCCCCCGCCCGGCTGATGGAACAGCCGCGGGAGGCTCGGCTCCGACGCGCGGCCTTGTCTGCCAGAGCCCAACGTCGCCTGAGGAGGTAGAAGTGGCTTTCTGCAGGAGATTGAATCCTGCCCGAAGCTCTGCCGCGCTTAAACACCACGGACAGGTCAGGGTTGTAAGGACTGTCTCATGTGGGCAGTGTGAGATGGGGGAAACGACTGCCAGCTCTCCAGATGTGCTTCAATAGCATCAGCTGAACTCGGACAACGTCCTTTCCTCTCATTATGTGTCGTGGAAATACATGTCAACGCTTAAGTACTAATTCAATTTAAGCATTTAAGTGCCTATTCTAAGTGTATACTTAATGTAAGTATACATTTTGATATACAGTCTTTCCCAATTGCAATTGCTGGGGAATTAAATAAAACTGTAGTAAATGCACTTAGTTTTAAAAATAATGTAATATGAGAGGTTATTTAGATCAAGTTTATATTTAACCGTTCCTACATTTCTCTATGCCTGTTTCTGCTCAAGTGGCTATTAAGTCCCTCAAAAGGCATCAATCATCCTAAGTTAAAGTGTGTAAAAAACATACTGACTTTCCTGTTCTTAGTCTCTTCAGTCTCTTGGCTGTATATAACACTAGAAATGCCATTCCTCTTCTTCAGATTGTCTCCTGGTTTCACAGCACTGGATTTCTTTGGAGTTTTCCATGGCTTTAGTGACTGCAATTAAATGCTCTTCTTTCAGCATTTTCCACCATTGACATGTTTTCTGTATCAGGGTCTTTATTCAGACCACTCTTTTTCTTTCCATTCTCTTTTATTCTCCAGTTCCCACAGGATAATGTTCTGAATCATACTAAACTGTACAGTAAGAGCCATGTACATTTTTTAGGAAGAAAGGCATATAGTCTGAAGTAGATGCAGAAGAAAATCATTACTTTTAGTCCAAGTTATGAAGGTTACTAGACATGTGTTGGTACCAGGGAATGCATGAAAAGAGTTCTGGTAGAAGAACTTCTGCAAGAACTCTGTGCAGACTCCTGTGTTAGTGTGGGAGTGTTTTGGGGTTTGTTTGTTTCTTTGTTTGTTTGTTTCTTTGTTTTTTCAGAACCTCCTAAGTTATATGAATGCATCTATGAATTGCAGCTCCTAGACGGCTTAAGGTCAAGCAAGGTGCATTAGTTGTGCTGGTGTCTGACGATTCATGAGTATTGGTGTCATATTTCCTGTAACAAACTACGCATTAGAATATTTAAATCTCTTACAGCAGCATAACTTCTTGTCTGAAAAGTGTCCAAATGTTTGGACATTTGGTTTATATTTCAATATTAGGCCTAGTTTTCTAATGTAGAAAGCACACATGGTGTAGAACTGCAACCACAACTCTTGAAAGTAAAAAGAGAAGGAAACCATTTTGCAAAATAAGAACAATAAATTGCAAGGTTTTTTGTAATACTATGCGTATGAGAAATGTCTGCTTTTGTTTAGAGAACTTGAGCAATTTTGGTTTTTAAGTGGTAAAACAGGGTACTGTATTCACTCAGTGGATTTTGTTGTTTGCTTCACTTCAGTCAAATGTGCAGCTTTCCTTTTCATAAAAGGAAGTGTTGGAAGCACTGGGAACTTTTGAAGTGGTGGTTGATTCTGTTGACCTCCTGACCCCTTCTCCAGTTAGACTCTTTCCTCTCACGCTACAGCCTCAGCTGTGATACTTTGAGTTGGATTTTTTGGTTTGTTTGTTTGGTTTTTTTGTTTGTTTGTTTGTTTGTTTGTTTGTTTGTTTTTTAAATTCACAGCTTGTTTTTTTTTCCTTCAGAAATAAACCAGGAGATAATATAAACCCTTTGTTTCTATTCTGGGTTCAGTCTTTCAGAGCAGCCACAAACCTTTCCTTGTAGAAGGCACTTTGGCTGTCTTCAGTTGATATTTAAGATTGTCCCTATCAATGCTTTTACTAAGTGCTTTAACCTGATTGTCCTACATGGCATCTGTAAGCTTCTGTCTAGTTCTCATGTTAAGAAATTCAGTGTTAGGCTTATATTTACAAGAAATGTATTTAGGTACGGAAATGCATAGCTTGGTCAGAAGCAGAACTCTAAACTCTATATGGACATGTGAAGAGACAAATGACACCCTGCAATAGCTGAAATCTATTTTGGAACATGTATGGTAAAGTACTCCAGCCCAAACAAAATTTTATGAATAATTACCACATCCCTCTAATGTCTGTGAATATATCCATATAGATTTTCCCTTAACACTGTGTTAGAGCTGTTGCTTTAAATTTACAAAAAGGAAAAGTGTTAGAAGTCTTCCTCTGTTCTTTGAATATTTAACTTAAAGACATGTTTTTCCATTAGTGTCTTCTTGACCTTGTTTCAGGGGTTGAGTAAATCATGAGCAGTTGTTTTACTTCCCTAAAATGACTGTGTCTGCTTTGTTGCTCATTAATTCACAAGAAACCCACTATTTGTAGTGAATGTTTACTCCCAATAAGTTAGGGAATAGTTTCTAGTTCTTTACCTCCAAGTACGGAATTTATAGCATTTAAAAATATACCAATTATTTCTGTCTGAAATATCTGAAACGGCAAAAGGTTAAAAGAGGTGATGTACCCAGACCTGTTCGGGCCTTGTTTTTTTTTTTTAACATCTGTGATCTAATGTTCAGTTTAGTCTCCTATCTGAGCGTTAACTGATCTCAGGACTCATAAAGATCTCAGATAAAGCAGATGACGTGAAATCCATCAGCGAGGACATTCAGACAAGAACCTGCTCCTAAACAGGTGAAGTGCAGCCGCGTTACGGACCCGTTACGTGCTGCCGGGGCCGCCGGCCGTCAGTACCGCCTGGACCTTCCCCACTAGATGGTGACAGAGGAACATCTCCGGCTCCCCTCTTTGAAGGACAGCAGGTTCCTCTCGCGGGGGCTAGCAGAAAGCAATACCTTCTCACTCATGCGCACGTCGTCTCTTACGTGAGAGCGCTCAGTTACAAGCACTTTCAAACGGACTTCTCACCTGCTTTGTGGAAAGCGCCTTCTACGATAGGATTATAAAGAAGCATCAATTTATCAAGAGAGAGGAGCTATTTGAGTCTGAGTATTTAATGTGTGAATATGTGTGGTGATAATACGAGTATGCAAAACTTGTTAGGACTCTGTGGTAGAAGACACATTTTAGAAATTTGGCATTCTAAATGGCATGAGTCATAATCTTTTGGCTAACTCAAAAAGAACAGCTTAATTCAGCACATAGTAATCTATCAATCCACATGGCATGAATGATTCTGTGGAGGGCTTCAATTACATCAGAGAGAGCTGTGTGTGGAAATGCTTTTTGTGCAGGGACTTGGACATTAAAGACAGCAGCAGAAGTTGGAGCTATAAATATATGTAGAAAGACAGGTACTTATAGCAAGAAAATACATGATATAAAGCTGGGGCATCTGGATGTTACAGAGCTGTGGGAAAGTAAAGGTACATATGGGAAGTAACTGGTAACAGTTCAAAGTCTGACGCTTCATTCTCACATGTGGAACTTCAGTTCCTTTAAAATAAACTGCCAAACCCCCCTTCACTTTAGCAGTTTTATAAGTGTGGGCTGCTAACGAAAGGTTTACTCCACAGTAGTTTTCCTGCTTCTTCCTCTGATTCTCTACATGTTATCTAAGTGCTTATTCTCAAGGCCTGGTACTTCTAAAAGGATGTGAATTACCTGAGACACAGGCTACACCCATGAAAATATAGCAAAACATATATAGAATCATTGAATAATGAAGTTAGTTTGTAAAGCTTGTGTTTGGGGCCAGAAAGACAATCTTGCATCTGCATAGATCAACTAAATAGAGGATAAATTTCTAAATACAGGCTGAAATGGAGAACTTGTGGTAGTCAAAGGGCACTGTCACTACTGTTGTCTCTGAGACAAGGACATAATTCATAATGTTTTCTGAAAGAATGACCCTGACAAATTTTACAAGCCACTGACAGTAACTATTGAGATGCTATGCTGCTATGGTCCAATTTATCTAAAATAGTGAGTGAGGTTTTATTCCTACTTTGACTTGCTCTGATTTAAAAAGAAATCTGAATCCTGTCAACCAACTTACGGAGGCATTGATTTCCCTTCCTATCCCATATGGCCCCATGAAGAGCTAATATTTATGCTACCACATCTGTGTTTATGTAATATTTATGTTTATAACACTGTTTGTGACAAGTATATACTAAATTTGTAAACTAGATTAAGCCTGAACTGAATATTTTAATAATTAAACAATAGGTAACTTTGAATTCAACATGCTGTACAGCTTAAAAAACTTAACAGAGGAGAAAAAAATAGAATTAAATATATATCAGAAAGTTAGTATTTTTGTGCTATTATAATCACTTACAATTAGGTTATCTGAAAGACTTTTGTTTAGTTAGGAGAAGGGACTTTGTGGTAACAAAAGGAAGACTAGGGAGAAAGAGGGCCTGCTGCTGAATGAGGTGAATCCCTGGTGATGGAGGACATGGAGAAGGCAGAATGCCTTTGCTTCATACTGAATGGCTTCTTTGCTTTGTTCCTCACTGCTAAGACTGGCTCTCAGAGGGAGCCTGAAAGTAAGAAAGTATGCAGAAAGAAGACTCTCCCTTGGTCAAGTAGTATTAGGTCAGAGATTATTTGGGCCCCAGTGGGATGCACCCACAGGAGCTGAGGGAACTGGCAGATATTACTGCTAAGTCACTCTCCATACTCTTTGAAGGACCATGGAAAACAGGAGAGATGCCTGAGGACTGGAGGAAATCCTTCCTCCAAGAAGGAGGACCCAGGAAATTACAGGCCAGTCAGCCCCACCTCCATCCCTGGAAAGGTGATGGAACAGCTCATTCTGGAGGTCATCTCTAAGCATGGGGAGGAAAAGAAGCTTGTCAGGAATGATCAGTATTAACCAAGGGGAAATCATGCTTAACCAATCTGATAGCCTTCTGTGATGGCTAGAGTAGATGAATGGAGAGACATGGATGTTCTCTACCTTCACTTCAGAGAGGATTTTGACACTGTCTCCCATAACATCCTCATAGGCAAACTCAGGAATTGTGGGTTAGATGAGTGGATGCTAAGGAGGATTGAGAACTGACTGACAGAGCTCAGAGGGTTGTGATCTATGATGCAGTCTGGGTGGAGGCCTGTTGCTGGTGGTGTTCCCCAGGGGTCACTAATGGGTTCAGTCTTGTTCAATATATTTGACCTGGAAGAAGGGAGAGAGTGTAGGGACTTGAAGTTTGCTAATAATACAAAACTGGGAGGAGTGGCTGACACGCTGTCAGGCTGTGCTGCTGTTCAGGGAGACCTGGATAAGCTGGAGAGTTGTGCAGAGAGGAACCTAATGAAATCCAACAAGGAAAAGTGTAGAGTCCTGCACCTAGGGGCAAATAACCCCATGCACCAGTTCAGGCTGGGGGTTGACCTGATGGGAAGCAGCTTCCCAGAGAAGGACCTTGGAGTCCTGGTGGACAAGTTAACCATGAGCCACCAATGTGCCCTTGTGGCCAAGAAGGCGAGTGGTATCCTGGAGTGCATTAAGAAGAGTGTGGCCAGCAGATCAAGGGAGGTTCCCCTCTCCCTCTGCACTGCCCTAGTGAGTCCACATCTGGACATTGTGCCCAGTTCTGGGCTCCTCAGCTCAAGGGATACAGGGAAGTACTGTCCATCAGAGTGCTGTGAAGTTGATTAGGGGACAAGGAAAGGCTGAGAGACCTGGGCCTGTTCTGCGTTAGCAGGTGGATAGGACAAGATGGCCTGTAAAGCTTTCTGTGAAACCTCTTCAGATGTTTGGAACTTTTCTGTAGGTAAAAAAATGAGAACATCTGAAAGGGTTCCAGAGAAAATTTCACACTTTCAGCATACTGCTTTCTGAAAATCAATGGGTTTATAATTCCAGAATTAGGTATATACACAAAACTACTGAGATTGGAATTGATATTTCCTGTAGAGAACACTGGCAGTGACTCTAAGCCAGATTTTAAAAGGTTTTTTAATTAATAGTAAGTTTTTACAGAGAAGCTAAATTAATTGTTCAGAGTGGTTGAACAAACCAAATGAAAGAAGTACCGCCTACACTGAAAAATTTAAATTGGGTTTTGCAGTTTTCGTACCCATCATCCAGTTTCATTTTCTGAAATGCTAACACTTGTTGAAACATCCTGGTACAAGTCATTGCTACTAGAAAAAGGCATATCCAAGTTACAAAGATTCGCTTGTGTTTGATTTTCAACCTTTTATGTGCCTTCCAGTCCTTTAAAATGTGCTTCCCCTCTGTCCTTTCAATACTTCTTGCTGCTGTTGATACTGTCAACTTCTCTTCCTTAACTACTGGGATCTGGGTCATTCATCCATTTCATCTCAGCTAATTTTCAGTTTTCTGGGCTGTAGTGTGGAATCTGTCTTCTCATCTTCATTCTTGATTGTTAAAAAACTTAGTTTGTATGAAAGAGAATATATGTGTTGTTGTTTAGAGTAGTTGTTTGTTAGTACAGAATGTCAGTGATCTTTATGGATAAATTATAAGTCAGAAAACAACCCCCTTGCCCAAAGTAGCTTGAAGTTAGATAAGCAGCCAAGGGAAGAAAGACTGAATGAGAAAGAACAGGAAAGCAGAACTGAGCAGTTCACTTCAGTCCTTTCCTTGTTATACTCTTGGCTCCTTTTTTTAATTTTTTTTTAATGGTTTAGAAGTTTAAAAATGCAGAGTATTTGTTTTCTTTTAGTAGTTCATGAACATTTCATTGTGACACAATCTGACATCTATGGGTCATTAAGGCCAACATAAGGACATTAAAGAGGAGAAAAATCCACCCCCCCAATTAGAGATTTTAAAAGATCTGTGTAGCAGAAGAAAAGCAAATATATTTAGTAAGTTAGTATTTTGATTTGGAGGATTAATCTATAGATGTTAATACCCCAGGCAAATCTCATTTCTACAGGCTGTTAAAGTATTCAGACTTGCAAAAGTTAGTTTAGTGTAAAAATAGTTTACAGTTTTCTTAAAGCATCATTTAGAGCCTGTACTATGCCCCAAATGGGCAAGGCTGCAGATACTAGGTCCGTAACCAGGACATATCCAAAGGTGTTTCTGCTTAGGGCAGATTCCATACCGTGACTCTTATGTAATCACATCAAAATGATGAAGAAATCTTCCCACCAGTAAAATCTGAGGGCAGGTTAATGGCAGAAATTCTCCCTGCTCTCCTGCAAAGATGAATCACTTGGTGGGCACAGTAAAGCCTCTGCTGGAGCCAGTCAGTTTAATTTGCATACTTGCGTGTCTGCAGTGATGAACAGCCCTCAGAATTTGGAACAATGTGGTGTGTCCTTTATCCAGGAAAGGGCTTATTTGAAAATTGTATTGTTACACTTTAGTAGCTACTATGAACAGTGTGATTCCTCTCAACAAGAAAGCTTTTTAAATGAGTTGCTTTAATTTATGTTTCACCAAGTGCATATTCTGCTAGGGAATATTTTAGACTGAAATGTAGATTTTCGGAGAAATTTCTTGCTTACAGTTCTGCAACCATTTCGTTTTCCTAAGTTTTCCTAGGACTTGAGTGACTATTGCTTCAGACCTAACAGCTGTACTGTGCAATTATGACCAAATCATATTTACCTCTTAGAATGTTCACAAATGATTCATTGATCAAGACATAGAAATAAATATGTTAAAATAACATTTGAATTAAGGCGCACTTTCCACAGAAGATACATTTTAAATTATATTGGTTAAATGTCTTACTAAAACAGTAATTAAAGGAACCCTCCCCTCAAAAAGAAACAATGGGCTTAAAAGGTTTTCCTGTTGGGCTGTAAATAATGTTAGATAAAAATTAAATGAAAGTGTAAGGACACTTTTGAAATTGTACCAGACAGTCTGTTCATTGTTGCTGATATATTTTAGGATTAGAGGTCTGTAAAACAACTTGAGATTTATTTTTTTTTTGGTAAAGTAACAATGCAATAATAATAATATGAATATATTCTGATGCTGGGGTTGGTGTTTGATGATAGGCTAATAATGACATTACCAGAGCTTGACGTCTTGCCAGCATTATTGAGATACTGAAAAATTTTGCATCTAGGATTTACATCAGACATACTCCCATTTTAAATAAGTTCTATTACCCTATTAATACATTTTTTTTAATGTTCATGGTTCATTTTAGTGTTGAGTTATTAGTTATGAGTTATAAAGCATGCTAACATTTTGCACTGTTTGGAAGCCTAGTCATTAAAACACCCATTTGTGCAACAAGAACAACAACGACAAAGATATTAAGCAGATAAAACCTAACTGTCCAGGATCAATTAAATTAATTTTAATATTAATAAGATTGAGTGTATATTTTATTTAAAAACCACCACATTCAGTCATTTCTTCTTACATGGTATACTTTGGCAAAAAGTATCAAAATAAAGAGCTGGAAATCCTATTGCCTAATCAAGTTTATGACCTGTTTGGCCTCATAGTAACTTCACTGGGTAAGTCTCATGACTGAAATATGGTTATATAATGTTAAACATTAGGAAGGACTGACAGAAGAGGAGTAAGGTACTGCTTCATATATTGGGGCATACATGCTTTCTCTAAGAGGCCAAATCTGTCAGGACTTAAAGTCCACAGTGGCAGTAAAAGAGAAAAATAATGAAAGTGCTTTCCTGGTTAGTTAAATGTAAACTATCAATCCAAGGTGACAAGGTAGATGAAATAATTTCAGACTAGCCTGAACTTTGGTAGCAGTAAAGCTTGTAGCAGGATGCAGAGTATGAACAAGTTCTTGGAACACATTGGCCAAACTTTTTATTGTGCCAGTAAGAAGAAAAACATCTGACACTGAAATTATGGGTATAGATTTGTTTGAGAATCTGAAGGTGAAATGCAACATTGATGATTGTGGTAATAAAGTTATAGAATTCATGATTCCTAGGAACAGAATAAAAATACCATTAGTGAACAAAATCCCATAGGAAAGGATCCTAATGGAAAAAAGAGCTTAGAAATGCTAGCAGATACTTAGAAAAAAAGTAATATGGACATAAATCAGCAATGTTTTAAAGTGAAGGAGGTTGGAATAATAAAATGCAAAATGCAAAGGTGTAGAAATGATGAATTTGTAAAAAAAAATCAGAGGGTATTGTAGCTGTTTTGAGTATCTATCAGCACTGTCATGCTGTTGTCCAGTAATCAGGCACAATATTGAGATGCTTAAATAAGAATATCATCAGGAAGATATATGAAGTAATGTATCCACTTTCATGAAGCTGATAAAGCCTAAAGTGGAGTATTTTGTAGAGTTTTGACTGCTGTGTTTCAAGAAAGTGTTGGACAACTGGAGAAAACTTACAAATGATCAATGAGAATAACCTGCTGGAGAACATGACCCACCTGACAGCTTTGATGAACTCGGGCTGTACAGCCAAAGGAAGGAAGATTTGAGGAACTCTCAAAGATGAATTCCAATGTGCAAAGTGTATCTGAAAGAGCAAGGGGAACATGAGTGTTTGCTCTGGATGAGACAAGAAATAACAACTCAATTCGGAGAAGGAAAGTTTACATTAAGCATTAGAGAAACAAAGAAACAACTCGGCATTTTCACATTCATGTAGTTAAATACTGAAATAGATGTCCTGGACAGATTGTAGAATCAATGTCTCTGAAGGTTTAAGGACAGATACTGTGAATAGTTTAGATCTTGTCTTTGGGCAAGAGAATGGACTAAATTAGTTTCCCTTCAATTCTTTATGATTTTTAGATTTTATAACTACTTTACATGAATGAAGTCGGCTGTGAGAAGACAGTACAGTGCAGTAGCAAAGTAAATAAACCTAGTTTTTAACTGAATGATTATCCCCTGTTAATGCAGGTAGAGATTTTAAAAGCAGAAGACCTGCATTTTTAGGGTCTGGCTCGAATGTAAGTTTGCAACAAAGAATATAAACAAATGTCATATCTCTAATGAGACATGGATGATGAAAATGGTTTTTGGTATTAGTTCATTGTATTCTGGAGCTAATGGGATTTGTACCTATATGAATGTATTATCTGTAGATCCTCAGCAATACAAGGGAGGTAAAGCCAAAATTCTTTCTCCAGGAGGACTGATTTGATCTAGTCTTTTGGTTTAAACCCCTTCAGATGATACCTATCATCAAGCAGTCAAGATGCTTTTTGACTATTAACACTATGCACGTTAGTTAGTAATAAAATTTATTGCCTTTTAACTTTTTATTGTTTGTTATGTCTTTTTTTCCACAGACCACAGCAACTCATAGATGATAGAAATCTTTCTCAAGTTGGAAACAGTAAGGAGTTTTCTATCAAAAATCGCTTTTGATACTTTTTCTTTGATTGTGTTTACTTTGAGCTACAATTCAGGTATCAAATGAAGAACATTTCAGATAGTGTAAGATGGTGTGATAGCTGCAATAGTTATAAGCAAAACTGAAACTATTCAAGGTAATAAGGGTGATAGATTTTAAATCCAGTGGTGATGATTATGACTTTATGTATAAGTATTGGAATAGATCGTTTGCCACACTCCCAATTACTCTGCTTTCTTCTCTTGTGTGTGTTGGGCGAGTTCTATTTCAGATAAAACATTTCAGTGTCTTCTGTGGTTTAGTTAAGATATGTATTATGGTTATGGTATAATTTTGCTCTGTATTTGATGCATTTGCTTGACGAATCACTCAGGGTCTGATAAGGGGCCTGACCTAAAATCCAATACTATTGGTAAAAATTTCCTATACACTTAAGAGGAAATAGAGCTGATCTCTAAAGAACTTAGCGTGGCTTTCAGGAGAAGCTTTATTCCAACAAGCTGTTACAATTTTGCACTTACATTGTATAACGCAGACCCTATTTATTTGCGATACTAGGAGAGATAAAGAGTATAGGTGTGATCTCCAAAACAGAAATTCGCTTTTTTCAAGTGCATAATTTTTGTTTCTTTTGTTTAACATTTTCCAGGCAAGGGTAACCATAAAAGGAAATCCAGATGAATCTGATTTTATTTATTTGTATGTTTGATACAGGTGGTTTTTGCCTTTAGTGACCAGTTGAAGCAAATGACTGGGTAGCTATATTTAACATACTTTGTATTTTACTTTTTACAAACGTGAAGAAGTACAGGAGGAAACATTTTCTAGAGAATTATGTAAGTCCTCGGCTGTGTTGCATTTTCCAAAATGAAAGCCATGGGCACTATTCGCAGGTCATTCAGTTTTTAATTATTGCAGTGAAAACAAGCACGGCCTGTCCTCTAGAGGTTTTATGGCCAGCACCTGTCCCCCTCCACTGGATTGCAGAATAGGAAATATAGGAAGGCTGATTTCAGTCTTAACCCCAGCAAATTCACAATTTTTTCTGCCCAGCAAGTGTCTACTCCTTTCAGACGGCATCCATTTTCCTTCTCTCCTCTTGTCGCTGTGAATGAGAAAAACTCTTGTGACCAAAAATACTAAAGTAATTTGTTCTACTATTCTTTTCCAGATCTTTTCCCTTGATGTTTATAATGACTACACTGTGCTCATTTTGAGCAATAGAAACAAAAGAAAGTTATATATATAATTTTGCATAACTTTCTTGTTTAGCTGCTACTGGTTTTGTCCCTTTCCATGCACCAATCTTATCTATTTTATGTCCTTGTATTTGAAGGTGATATTGTAGTCTTTTCAAAACAGGTAATGTCTTTATTTTTGCTCATTATTTAGGACCATGATCACAACTCTTGGGTGGTAGATAACCCAGAGAAATCTCAAACAAGGAAAGAGGTACCTTGTTGGTTTCAGTAGGACTTCAAATCATGCGTTATGTGATTGAGTATCTGGTCTGAGAAGTTACATAAGCATGTTCCTTTTGGGGTGTCTTCATTGTTTCTCCAAGGAGAAAGTTAACAAGTTTGGGTGCACTAGCACTTAGGTAAATTTTATCCAAATAAGTAAATCCTAAACCTGTGTATAGAAAGAGTTAGTTTCTCTTTAGTAAAAGTAACAGACATTTAGAAGTAAACCTTGGTAAATCTTATGAGGTTTAATTTCCTCTCATCATGTCCTGATTTTCTCAATGTTCACAATGCCTTTTCCTTAGGGTGATGTATCTTTAAAAAATTGCTTTCTGTGATGCCGTTCTCTCATTAGGCTATGGTATAGATTCAATATTCACTTAGTGCCTTTGAGTTAATTAAAAGTGCACCTCCATTAGTTTCTTAGTTTCCAATCAGCTGTCTCACTTAGCTTTGGTCTGCACTGCAAGACAGTCTCAGAGAAGGCTGAATCGGAATGCGCATGCTCGTGCACCCAGCGCAGGCTGAGGGTCATGCAGATCACAGGACCAAGGCCTGCAGTGCACTCAGAAAGGACATTGACCCTCAACACCAACAATTTCACTGCACAAATTGATTAGTTGTCTGCTAAGACAGACAGCACTTGCTTCATTCTTTTAAGTTTTCGTGTTGGAAGGAACTATTACTGTTGGATGTAAGCAACTGTCACAGTAGTTTATGACAAATGAAGTTAATGCCTCCCTTGTAATGAAACACAAGAAGAAAAAATACCATACTTTAGAAAATGCCTGAATCAGAAGTAGTGGTAATTATTTTTTTTAATGCTGTTAAAATTCACTTAGTGATGCTTAACTGGTTTTATACTTTGTTTGAAAGTATTATTCCTACATTTTCCTGTTCTTCTTTGCAATAATTCTAGCTACTTTGAGAAAAAAAAGGTGTGACAGGCAGTTACTGAGGAAGAGGAGGCTTGAAGGCTGTGAGCTGAGAGTAAGAAAACATTTCAGCTCCTAATTGCTTTGTGTTACAAACTCACAAGTTTGTGGATCATGCAAGATCAAATCATTTTCCCTATAAAACTTCACTTTCATCACTTCATCACATTTAATATATTAATTCCACCAATACCTATTAAGCCAGAGGACAACCATTTTAAACACTGTATTTTAATGTAGGAAACACATTTCTTGTTTTGACGACTCTGGTTTTTACAGTGCTTTGAAGTGTTTTTGGCATGAAAGGTATTATGGAAATGAAAGTGTCATGTTTTCTTTTTGTTACTATGGTGTCAAGCCAGTACACCTTCACTGTGTACAGTGGGATAGTGGATGGGAAACTCAGTCCCTTGAAGATAAGTGGTGGAATCAGTGTCAATTTCATTACAGATGAGGTTATGAAAAGTAATTACTCTGCACGCTCAATAACGGTTTTCCAAATGTACAAATACTATTATTTTTTGAACACAGTGAAATTGCTTGGTCTACTAGCTGCTTGGTAATATTACTTCTTATATAGAAGTTCAAAACAGGAGATTATTTTCAACTCAGTAGGAAGAAGTAGAAATCTATACACTGCATTTAGAAAAAATATTCCATTTTTACTAATAGCATACTATTCACAAAGCCCCAGGCTATTTGAGAGTGTTGGAATATCACAGACTGCATGGTGGGATTTAAAATAGAAAGCCAACTCAGTCATAAGTGCTGGAGCACTCTATGCATTATTATAATAACAGTTTGCTCTGTTTCTTCTCAGTCATTAAATCTGCCAGTCTATGGCAGTTGAGAGGTGCATTTTTAATAATGCATAATTTTTATTTAACGCCTGTAAAACAAAAAGTACTTTTTTTTGTTTTGAACAGACAAGAATAAGTTCAGTGGCCATGCACTGGTCACCTCTGGGGTAAAATGTGACAAGGTAATAAAATAAAGTAATATTCCTTAAGTATCTTAAAACATGAAAATAAACATGATTGTGGCATGCATCAAGAACTTCAGGAAAAATTTTGGTGGAAGTGTTTGTGCTACTCAGGGACACAATTTAATGAAATCACAAAAGGAAGATGTCACTCTGTTCTTAATGATAGTGTTTGCTTTAAGTGCAAATGAAACGTGGATGTCAAAGAAAATACTAATACTATCTGCAGCACATATATTCACCTCCTGAGGGGAACTGAGGACTGAATTGAGGAATTCAGTCATCAATTCAAAGGCTGGCCAGCTTTACCTGATGTAGCTTCTCAAGCAGTCTTGTGATAAAGGGAGAAGAGTGCAAATGAAAATATATCTTTTTAATTCCTACAGACTTATACAAAATATGTAAGTTTTTGCTTTGCAGTGATGAGCAATTCATTTGATACATCCATATTTTAGAAGTGAGATCTAAATATGTGTTCTTTTTACGTCACCATTCCAGGTAAGTACAGCTTATCATTGTTTAATGCATATTGCTTTTTCTGGGTGCTATATTAAGAAGATTTTTGATAGTAAGTGCCTCAGAAATTAAGGTTCTGACCTCTCCTATCCCTCCTCTCACTCATCTGTGACCATATATGAATGACACTTGAAACATCAGATCCCCCAGAAGTTCTGTCATTCACTGTCTTCATTGTGTCCATTTATTTATCTTCTGAACTACAACTCAAAACTGTGGATTCATGTTGCCTCCACTTCTGCTGTAGTCCTTACTCATTCCATGACTACTTCCTGTTGTCAACCTTGCAGTTCTTCCTTTAGAGCAATCTTTTAAAAATGCTCTTCCTGAATTTGGGGAAGCAAACTACTTAGCTGCTTGGGGAGACTGACCATGTTAGTTTATTTAATAGTCTTGCAGTTTTTTAGAGTTCTAAATTTTTAAAATGTATATAACAATCCCATTCCCCAGTCTAAGTTTTGTATCAAGCTCTTATTACTTTGTCTGCTCTGATCTTGTAATCTTCTCTTTGGTTCTTGCCCCTGTGAAAGAGGAGATGTAACTAGTGACAATGCTTTGTCCCCCAGAAACTGAATCTTTGGATCTCACTTTAAATCTTTCTGTTTGTCTTTGGCTTTTTCCTAGTGTTTTGTAATATTATATATACCATAAATATCACAAAACAGCAGGGAGTGGTTGAGGACCATATTGTATTACAAAGCAAAATTCAATGCTTGGACACATAGATTACGTTGTCTGTTAAAAAACCAAACCAAACCAAACCAAATCAAACCAAACCAAACCAAACCAAACCACACCAACCCAACCCAACCAACCAACCAAAAAAATAAAAAACAACCAAATTTCTAAGTGGAATCCACTACTAGCACTGATAAAGCTTTGGCTAATGAAGCCAAGGAAGAATGTGATTTTACTGTAATTATTTTTTTATATTTTACATGGAGATTACTGCAAAGAAATATTGAAATTTTTTTTTGTTTGTTTGAAAGGATTAGTATTTTTCCTACCATCTTTTTTTCTGAGAAATTGATTTTGTCAGGTCCACCTTCTGAAAAGAGAAATAGCCTTATTATTTTTAAAGACAATAACATTTTATTCAAGAAATTACTGTTTTTCAAACAGAAGTGAGAAGTATAATAGTTTTCTTCTCATAGTCACTTATTGGGGCAAAGACCCAAAAGTAAAGGTGACATAACATTAACTGCAACACTTCAACACTATGTAATTGTTTGAAGTTTCCTGTAGAGTTACTGCTTGCTGGTTTTGTTGCAGGTCAGTCCCATTCCTTCATGCTCTCCCACCCAAGCACAACAAAAACAGTGCTCTCCATTGTTCTGTGCTTATAGGAGGGTGACTAGGGAGACTGAAGTACTCAAGAATAATACACATGAGAAGCACTTTCAGTTAGGGGCTGGGAAAAGCAAAAATTGTTCCTGAATGAGAAATATAGTAATCCTGTTTATCTTCGTATAAATTTGGGATTGCCTTACTGAAATTAATAGTTTGATTTAGATATAGAAGTTTATGGGTATTCCCTGATTACCCAACTTTCCCACTGGTAACACACTTGTGTCCAAAATTTCATTAAGAACTTCAGGTATATATTACAATATATAATTGTCTTTGACCTATAATTCTTGACAGCTTCTGATCCTGCTCATGCTAACCAGAATGACTAAAGCTCCGTGAATTTCAAAGGTGTAAGTTAGGTTCCTAAGAATATATTTAGGATACCAATGTACTTTTTTGATTATGAGTATGGCTGTGTGTTTAACTCGACGGAAGACTGTTATACTCTTTTTAACTGGTTATTCAAGTAGAATGTTATTGATAGTCATGTATTTTGACTGAAGCTGTTCTGATGTGATAGGATGTTTCTTTTAGAAGTTCTTTCAGACAAGTAGGATAGGAAGTTTCAATTTGATATAATTTTGGTATAAAGCTTAACACACATTGCATTGTGTTCATGATCCTTATTCTATAAGCTAATAAAATGACATAATTCAAAAATTTGTACAGGCCACATGAATATCTTCTAAATACTTTGAAACAGTATTGAGAAATGGATTACCTTTCTGTTTATAACTATCTAGATCTCCCATACATATTAGCAAATAGTGGTGTTTCATAAAACTCTGCATCTGAGCCTGTAATTCAGTAAAGGAAATAATTATTTTATTTATCAGCTGTGTGATAATTTAGAAGGCAGCTAGTAAGTGTTTCTTCTTGTATTTAATGATGCAGGCATTAAAAATTCCTTCACTTTGAAAACTGAAAGGGGAAATTATCATGAAACAGTCACATGCTGAACAATAAAACCTATCACCAGAACAGAGCATTAGCTTCCAAATTGGACAAGATTAGGTAGAGTTCAGTGTTGGAGCTCCTGAGTATGGCTGCAGAAGTTGTGTCATCTGCCTTCAGTGGAAATTGCTGAAGAGATTTGAAGAGAAGGTGCTGTATGTATGTAATTGCACAGAACGTAATTATATATATACTCAAATCAATGGCAAAATAATTGTTGATACCAATGGAAGCAGAAATGGGTCAGTAATTTGTGAACAGCAAAATTAATTCATAGATTATTTAGTCTGTAGTCGACACATGCATTTATGAAGAAATGAATCTTATAGGAAGTATGATGGAGCAGCAAAAATTTATCTTTGATCTAGGGTCAAAGAAATGTGAAACAAAATAAAAATGTTTTAGCCATATTACTTTTCTGATGTTCTGTATTTAAAAAATACAACACCACTCTATCAAAGTTCAAAGGAAGAGCCAGCTTTGTATTATAATTTCTAGTCAGAGGAAAATACCAGTGCAGGTTACAGTAGTACTAAACCAAAGTAGCAGAAGGATAACCCGGTGTCAGTTTTAGCTATGAAAAGAATACTGTAACTTCTCAATATCAGTTATTCTTTTGGAAGACAATAGGGATGATTAAATGTTGCGATTTTAGGAGGAAGCAAATTGTTCTTTGAGGGAATGGCTGAAATTCTTTGCAGTTACACTTATTGTAAAAGAGGAGAGACATCTGTTGTTTTAATCTGAGCAGTTTTACAGATTAGTAGACATAGGCACAATGTATGAGAAAACTAAGACATGTACTTAATGATTGGTTGCTGAAGAATTCCACATTTACCATGTTAGCTTTTGTATTTAATAAATTGATTCACCCTGTAGCAGCAGACACAACATGAAACCTGTATTTTAAACTGAAGCAGTGGAAAGATAGGGGGCTTCTGTGAGTGTTTACAACACCAGTCTTACAGATAGAAATGCAGTCAAGTGAAAAGAAACCCCAAATTAATCAGATACATGTTTTTGCTACTGTTACCCAATGGGCCTTATTTATGCAAACATATTTGCAAAATTAGTATAATTTATAATTTCCTTTCTTTTAATTTATTCTGGCCACAGAACAACATCTTTTCAGAATTCTTCCTTTCATTATAGTTGAACCATTAACAAGTATAGTGCCAAGCTCCCAAGCTAAAAGTTACTAATTTGAACAACAGGAGGCTGTTTTTCTAAGCACTCTTCGTGAGTGCAGGACGCCCATTTTCCATTCCAATCCTCCTCAGACATCATCTCAGTAATGTCTCTTTATATTCATTCATAAAGAGGCAAATATTGGACATTTTATAAGCAGCAGAAAACCTACACCAGCAATGAGAAACAGGTTACAAAAACTAGATGTGATGCAAGTTATGCTGATGTTCTCTCAGATTCTGAAAAGAACTCCACATTGAACTTCACTGCATAATGTTGGTGGTCAGCAGCTGGAATGATAACAACCTTCTATGACTACAAACTCCTGTGCTTATTCTGTGCTTTGCTTACTAATATTTGTTTCTGTAGGAGCTGCTGGGGTGCATGACAGATTATGCCTAAAACTGGGACCATTTGACATGTTGAAGAGAGATAGAATGTTAAAGCATAAGAACCTCTGAGAGTTTCAGTTGGCTTATTTTAATCATGTTACACTGCGCTATGTATCCCAAATCGTGGCCTTGTATCTGAAGGGGGCCTACAAGAAAGCTGGGAAGGGACTTTTACAAGAGCTTATAGTGATAGGACAAGGGGTAATGGATTCAAGCTGAAAGAGAGTAGTTTTAGTTTAGATATTATGAAGAAATTCTTTGCTGGATAGGTGCTGAGATACTGGAATGGGCTGCCCAAAAAAGTTGTGGATGTCCCCTCCCTGGAAAGTGTTCAAGGCCAGGTTGGATGGGGCTTTCAGCAATATGGTCCAGTGGAAGGTGTCCATGTCTATGGCAGGGAGGTTAGAACAAGATGATCTTTATACCCAAACCATTCTATAATTCTATGACTATAGCAATAAACAGTAAGAATAAGATGGCTTTTTTTGTCTTTGTCCACCAGAAAATTAGATCACATATCTGATTATTGCACATTTTGAGATGGATGATAGCTATCACAGTGAATCATACTTTCACTTGGAAGAAAGAAAATGAAAATAGAAAGTCTGTAAGTAATAGTCACCTCCCATTTTTAAAATATTTGCTATTTGTATTTGCTCTTTGCCAAATACAGACCTTTGGAGCAGCAGTTGTTGCACAGAAATGAATACAAGCCTTTTATTTCATAGATACTGAGACTTCCCAAGCTAACTTGTGTCCTCCAAAACAGCAAAGCAGTATGTTTAAATAGACCACAAACTGCTACTAAGGAACCTTCTCTGCACATGGAGTAGTTTGAAATGGCATTTTGGTTTCCTGTTCTGTCCATAACTCTTCTCATCCTCAGTTCTTACACAGTCTTATATTACCTTTTTCTTTGCCCTGCTTTTCCCCTCTCTTGCAGCTACTATTGCAGACAGTGTTTTCATGCATCCTTCACTGATGTGTGATTTGTTGTTATGTCGCAGCTGAGCAGGGCTGAGAATTGATAGAAGGCTGTCCCAGTAAGGAATCAGGATGTGGCTTTGCAAACCCGGTGTGTGTGATTTTGTTTTCAGAGAGGTTAGTCAGAGGTTGTGGCCTGCACTGGAAATGTGATGTATTTCAGTGTGATGAAGTAGGATTACATATAAGAACAGTGCTTGTCAAGCTTCTAGAGCCTGGACCTTCATCATTTACTCTGAAGATTCAAGATGCACGTCTCTCGTAATGGTTATTTATTGCTGTCCTGTCTACATGGACATAGATAGATCATCCAACGTGTGTACACATGCATTCAGTCTTGTGAGAGTTAATGCTGGGGTTTTGCCAGATCTCTTTTACATCTGCAAAATGTCTTGGTGGTATCTTTAAGACAGTTTGTAAGAAAATTACTGAATTCACAATGAGGAATGAATCTTTTGTAGGAGCCTCTTGTAGTCTCTTTTGTTGTGATTGGAAAAAGTATTTTGGGTCTTCTAAGAGAAAAAGAAAATCCTTACTAACATTTTCAGGCTATGGGTGTAAACATAGTTTGTTCCAAAAATAGTTCGTAGGACATTGTAGGAGATGTAGGATGTGCTCACTTCCAAGATCAAGGGAAATTGTGTCTAAATATACTTTATGGTATTTGGAATCTTCTGGGACATTCTTGATTACTCATTTGAAAAGTAGAGGGTCTATGCAATAATATCTGTGAAAGCCTCTGAGTAGGTCAAAATTGGAGTTGGTTTAGATTCTTCAGCTACTGATTTCTAAATCAGTTCCCTCTGAGGTTTCTCACTGTACTTACTTCATGTTCTACAGGAAAGAGATGTGGACAGGCTGGAATGGTTTCAGAGAAGGCCCCAAAAGATTATCATGGGACTGAGAAGCTGCCCAATGAGAAAAGGCTGAGAGAAATGGGTTTGCTTAGCCTTGAGAAAAGAAGACTTAAGGGACACCTTATCACCATGTTCCAGCATTTAAAAAGTGGCTATGAAGAAGATGGAAACTGCATGTACACAGGGAAAAGATGAGGGGTAGTGGATAAAAGTTACTCCTGGGGAGATTCCAATTAGTCACAGGAGGAAAATTTTTCACAATTAAAACAATCAGCCATTGGAATTACCTCCTGAGGGAAGTGCTGGATTTCTCAACACTGGACACTTTTAAGATTCAGTGGGCTATGGTGCTGGGCCATCTTGTCTAGACAGTTTTTTTTTCCCAGAAGAGGTTGAACCAGATGATCCTTGAGGTCCCTTCCAGTCAGATATTCTATGATTCTTACTTAACTCTTCTAAAGACGTTTCCAGGAAAAAAATACCTCATTTGTAACATTAAGCAAGAAACCTGTATTAAGCTTTAACTATTATAAAATTTCTGTGTAGGTGATATGATAAAAGTTGTGAGGAGGGTCTGATTTGGTTCTGTACTGCAACTGCACTTGGTTCTATATTGCTCTGTAGTACTCACATATTTTGGACTTAAGAAATTTGTTCAACATCACTTCTGTTTTTATAAAGTTTGCTGATGATCCTTGTCATTGGACAAGACATGTCATTAGAGGCAGCAAATACATAGATAATAGATAGCTCACATTTTTTAAGACACTAAAAAATTATAGCAAATATTTCTGGAAATAATTGCTTAGACAAAAGTGCTTTTTTTTCCCCACAAAGAAGGTAGACAAATAAAATGGGATAGCTTCAGTAAGTGTAGATGACTTGAAGTAAGGCTTTAGGAGGAGTGAAAAACTTTTCATTTTTTAAATGCTTTTTTTTTTTTTTTTTGGTTGTTAAATCCCTTACCAATTAAACTGAAGCTTTCTGAAAAGCTCATCTTCAGCATATCATGTTACTCAGGAACGTACATCAGCAGTGCTTTAGAAGTACCATATAAAGTTAATACTCAGATAATTACACTACCACCATATCTGGGGACTAAAGAATATTGTTTGGGGCAAATAGACTATTAAAGTTCTTAATTTATGAGTTTTCTTGCCTTTTTTTTCCCTTGATTTGTTCTTATTTAATATTTCCATGCATGACAGTGTTACAAAAAGTCAGAAAGTGCTGATAGAAGAACAGCAAAAAGATTTGGCAAACTTTTAAGGTTCACTTCTTTGATCTGATAAAAAAGATATATAAAAGAAATGATTACAAGATGACTGTGCATTACAGCCATGAAAAAGCCTACCATGGATCAGCTAAAGCATTCTTTATAGCAATAGGGAATAATTACTATACAAATAAAAGGCACTTATGAACCATAATCCAGCCCACTCTAGGCAAGATTGGCCTCACATATTTAAGGAAAATTAACTAAATGGGAGAAAATCCAGAGGTTTCTAACTGTCAAGGAAATAAAGTTTCATGGCAGTGTTAGTGAGTCAACCTGTCTCTCTCAAAAGTGGAGCTCAATAAATGTATGAGAGAATATATATTATCACTGAATTTGAAATCATACCTCTAAAAGTGCATCACTATTTCCTTAACGCCTGGACTCTGGTTGTGGTGTCTGTAAAGCTGTTATATTTCTGTAGATGTTCCTGAGCTGTATCAAACCATTTTCAGTGTTGAAGCTTTATTCTTAAGCAATTATTTGCGTCAGTTGGTAGAACTGAACAGGAATCTGTGCATTTGTGCTTCTGTGAGACTTGTACAAATACAAAAGAAATTTCTTTAAAAGAATATGTCTGAACTGGGGACAAAGGCAGTTTCAATGTTGTTATATGACAAATTTAAATAACTAAGCAAATTATCTTTGAATTTCTCTGTAACAACTCTGAAAGATTCTGCCTTTGTCTTGCAATCCAATGGGAAAAGCATTCCACGAGTCCCATGTACTCTATTAGTCTGTCAAAGTGGCACGATCCTATTTTATTGCTAATTACTCTTTTTTGTTACCACTTTGCATGTAGTTTTAAGTGATTTACTCTTCCTTGTAATTAGATGGCATGATTAAAACACACTTTAGATTATGTCACTGTTCTCTTTAAAGAATGGCACTTATGTGGGGGGGGAGAAGAAGCTCTTAAAATAATGACAACCTACTGTGATAGGATCATCACTTTAGTGAATTCCTACGGTACCAAAAGACCAATAATTTCTCTTTGTTCAGAATTCACACTGTAAAAAGGCATTCTACATTTAAATAGCATACTCTAAGATATTTGAGAGGTTATGAGAATGCTTACAAGATATCAGATTTATTATCTTTCTCTTAGAAAACACAGCTCACTAAGAGAACAAGAGATTTCCTGGCATTCTAAGCTTGTTTACATGGATAGGTGTTTTCTCGTGAATGTGTCATTTTTCTGTGCTTGGAACGAGTTCACCAATGTTAGAGATGAATGAAGATATCTGTTAGGTAATCATACTCTGTCATTTATTTTTACATTTATAAATTTTTCATCATTCTGCATGTGGTATATACAAGACATTTCATTTCTCCCTCTTCCACTTTTTCAGTAAGGCACTATGCTTAATTTCAGACAAGCTATTACTACAAAAATTAGTTTTATCGTGTTCCTACAGAAATTCTATTAAGGATATCTGTATTTGGCTTTTTGACTAAGATTTCTGGACAGTAATAAACTTTGATTCAGTTGCACAGTAGTGCAGACAAGCTACAAAGTCTTAGTTGATGTGACATCTGTTGACGCTGATACTATCAGAGCTGGAGCTGGGAGTGCAGTGGAGGAAGGAGATATGTCAGCTTCCTCACTCATCAAGTGACTGGAAGGTGCTCTGTCAGCTAATTAGGCCACAAAGAAAAGATGAATGGGTATGTAAGTAAATAACTGATCCTCGTTTGAAGGACTGTTCCTGTATTTTCCAGCAATTTCCTGTGAGACCACGAGCATGTCACACAGACTGACATTTGTGATATTTGTCAGGGTTTCTTATTAAGAAGTACACTATTCTGACAGGAATTATATGGGTCCTTGGCTGGAGAAACCTAGATGGGGACAAAAAGCTAACACATGCTTGTGTTCTGTTGCTTTGCTCATCTGTCACGTGGTTCTCATCAAATTAGACTCCTTGCAAACAGTCTTCCAAAAGTAACTCTGCAGGCTTTGTGGCCTGCTAGAGGTCCACGTCTTCATATTCGTACCACTTTTCCACATTTGCAGGCCCCACCTTCCAGAGGGCTTTGTAAAAGGCCTATCGGTTCACAAAGCTATTGTTTTTAACCTGCAGTTGTGAGAAGCTATAGTGTTGGCAAAAAGCAATACAACCTATGAAACCTGATGTATGATTAATATTTGTCTGGACTGCTACAGATTTTTACTGCTGGGAAAGCTCCCAGGCAATAACGTGAAGATACTGAGTTGAAGCTGCGCAACTTCACATAAACTGGCAAATAGCACAGGAAACTCAAGGCTGTATTGTCTTGTCTCTATACAAAGACAAGAACTCACCTGCCAGTTCCATGTTAAGTTGTATGAGATGTTCAGCAATAAGTTGAACTTGACCTTCTGATGGTCCAAAGCCCTGTGCTTTTGTGGCAGGGTGTCATAGGTAGCTGACACCAAGGAGACAAAAGACACAAGGGACAGACGCTCTTTGCCAAACCAGCAGAGTCCACGTTGTCATCTTTTTCAGTGTTGGAGGGATTGGCTAGGCTAGAGCAAGTCTCTGGTCTGCCAAGAGCCTAGATTTAGCGTGTTTTCTTAAACGTCATTTATGGCATCCCAAATGCAATCCTGTTCAAGAAAGATTATGCTGGCAACCGCCTTATGCAGCAGTCAACCGTGGCCAGTCAGGACAGTCCAAGACCACACCACTCTAAGTCCAGTCTAACTAGGGAATTTATCATCATTCATATCATCTACCACAATCTACTGGTCTCAACTATCAAATCTATTTTCCAGAACAGCATCTGAAGTAGTGGAAAGTTCTCTCTCTATTCTATGTTCATAGCTAAGCTGTAAAGATGCAGCAAGGACCAGACAGTGTCCTATCTCACAGAGGATGTCTCACATGGGAAGTTAGAAGCTGTTTTCTTCACTTCTATTAAGAGGTAGAGGAAGAAGAGACAAGTTTTCCAACAGGAAATTGAGAACCAGCTCTAGCTAGTGAAGCACAGAGAAGCCTCTATGTCTGTTCCTGGAAATAGGAACGTTTAGGAGTGTTCCTAATAACAATAGGAATTTAGCTTTAGCTAAATGCATGTGGCTGAATTTGGGAAGAATATAATGGCTATCGGAATCAACAATAGCGATTATCAAACCTGGCCATGTATAAGTCACCCTCATATATGATGTGCTACAGTAGAGACAAGCATCCATATACTCAGGGGTGGTAGCTGCCCATGATTCCAAACCCAGTGGTATAAGCAAATGTGAGTAGCAACAGCCTCAGAAAGAAGATAGTTGTTGAATTCTCTTGACGTGATCTCTTGCAGTAATTAAATTACCTGATATTTTAAAAAGCTTAAGATTTTTGAAAGAAAATGATTTCTCAAAATGGAAATGTATACGGACAGAATGACTTGAAAACTGCCTTTATGAGATACTGAAGAGGTTGAAATCTCAAAAATTGTTTTGAGTGGTTTCCTGTGAAACTTAGGTATTAATGTAAAAGTGTGTACATATAGGAAAGTTGGATATTAATTTGGAAATAGCAAGTTCTTGCCAGGGTAGTAAAAATTCTGTTTGGCAAATAAAATTCTGTGAGCTATATAAAGTGGGGCATTCATCTAATTAAAATAGAATATTGAAAGAAAGATGACTGGATACAAGGACAAATGAGATCACAACACAAATCTGTGGTGTCAGGCAAGAGGGTTGTTCTGCCCTGCTTCTAATAAAAGCAACAAATGCATAAAACTACCTGCTTTTCTGTGCAGTGTTCTAGGAATTGCAGAATCATTGTTACTGAGCAACAGGACAAAGCTCCAATAAGCCTACAGCAATGAGGCCTTGATTGGTTTTCTTTGTTGTTGTGCAAACTTTGATTGAATAGTAGTTTATTATTTTCCAAAAATAAAAGAGCTGAAACTAAGGTAGGTGGTTTAAGTTGGCATAAACAAAGTCGTCCTGCTCTCCTAATTCACTGCTGCTCCCAGCCCTTTGTCCATCCTCACACAGGTGTTCATGCAGTCAGTGAACCCTACCAGCCAGTGAGATGACATTCCTTTTTGCCCATGCTAGTTTTGCCAGGTGCTTTGCTTTGTGGCTGGGAAAACACTTGCACCAGGACAATGAAAATGTTGCAGAGATCGGAACAATTAGAAGGAAAGACTTCTTGTTTGGCATCATTGCTGACTGACTTGGCTCAAGACATACATAAAGTTATAGCCTGCATTTCTAGACAGGCTCTTGACCACAAAAAATAAGCAGAGATGAGAAGATTATGGTTGCCCAGGGTGAGAAGGGTTGTCTTACACAGTAACAAAAGGACACCTGCATCTCAAAGTATTTTGATGTGACTTCAGTGGAGAAATCCCGTACTTCTGAGTGGAAAGGCTCGGACAGTAGGTTGAAGCATACAGTATTATGCCAGTATCATTATCCAACAGACCTAGAACTTGCTTGGTAGCCCTGTACAGGATGCAAAAAAGAAGAGGACTGGTTGGCTTGAATAAATCAGAATACATTACAGATAGTATTTCCTATTGACAAGGATTCCAATAAGATATAAAGAGAATTATGATTACATGACTTTTACATAACACCAAGAAAAAAATATTACGTGATTTTCATGTGCAGCAAGAAATGAGAACACCTTTGTGTTTGCCATGATGGTGAGGTGGCTATTAAACAAATATGCTGCTAGGTTACTGGCCAATCACCATGATAAAACCAGATAAGCTAAGAATTACTATAGACCAGAATAAGGCCCTTAAAAACAAGCATTACATCATGAAAATTGCTCAGGGGGAGATTTTCAGCCATGCATGCAAGCAAGAAGTTTGGGCAGCACCAGTTACATATAAAAAACCCCCACTTCTCTTTGCTCTGCTTCTATTTATGCAACTTTTCTTCAATATTGCCTGAGTGGCATGGCACACTGACCTGGGTCTTTCAGGATGAAAATAAATATCAGTGAGTTCTTGATATGTCATGAACTTAATGATAGTAGTTGGCTGTGTAATGCTCTGTTGAGTATGAAAGAAAAGAAAATAATATGAAGAGGAGCAAATGCCAGACAGAACTGAATTGAGATTAATTTGAGACATGCTCAGTAACAAGGACATGGGAGAAAGCTGAAGTGTATTATACACATGAAAAATGAAAGAGTATAAAAGCTTCATGATACCTATTAAATTACTTCATCCTTTATTTGCTAGAACTAAATATTTATCTCAAAATTCCTTGGACTGGCTTTATAGAGCGATGTGGATGAGATGAGGAAGAGAAACACTGGAAGAAACACTGTTTTAAAATTTCAGAACAGCAGTGTATTCTGAATCTGTTTCAAAATAATTCTGATAATCTTAACCAGTGCAGAATTGAAGTTTTTTGTAACATTGCCTAATTGTTAGTGTTTGCATAGCACTGAGTAGAATGTAAAAAAAAGAGTCTGAAAAAGGAAAACTGACAATTGTTACATTTTCAAGTGGCTTCTTGGATCTGTGGTCATTGGGCATTCCATTCCATTTGTGAAAATGAGAGTGCCATTACATAAATGATTTTTACGTGGGAAGAGCAGGAACAGACAGGAGCTTCTGAGGCATATTTTCAACTAACTACAAACAATGAAAGCAAGGAATTGCTTGAACAAGATACTGAAGGAAGTATAGCTCAAGACCTCCAAGTTTTTAAAGCAAAATTTGAAAATCTGAACAGAAAAGCACATAATAGTCCCATCTAAAGATTTTAAGAGAAAAAATGTATATAATTGGTCATCAGAAATATTTCCAAGCGTCTGGAAGCAGAGAAATGTACTGGTTTTATTGAAATTAAATTGCTCCCTATGATGGCATTCAATACAAAGTAATATTCATGCCTCACAATTCCCACAAAATTGTTGTAAGGCTATGTTGCACTCGAAAAACTTAATTTCCATCAGATTTAGATAGACAAGTCAGAAATGTTCTGTAACACTGAATGATTTGGATTTATTGATCTGGTTTCTGTAATGGATTCTTATCCCTTCCAAACAGTAAGACTTGAAAAACTACTTTGCCACTGGAAAAGAGGACTTTCTGTTCTCAAGGTGTGCTGCTGATTATTTATTCCGATTTATGTTTGCACTTTTCTGAACTGACACACCCAATCTCTTGTGAAGCAGTCAGGGAATCAGTCTGACTTGCAAGTTCCTGTGTTAGAAACATGATTTTAGAATTATCAGTAGAATATATTTACAGCAGTGAGCCATTATCACAAACAGGAAGGTAATTTTCATTGCCAGGGTCTTGTTCACAGGATTTTCTAAACACAAAAGTCATCTTTTAGTATCCAATTTTGCCTTTATTTAGAGGAAGTGTTTCATCTGCAGATAGATATAACCTCACTGAGATGCAAGGTAGCCAGCAAAATCTATAGTTATGTCTTCTTTTTGTCTGTTATTCTCTAAAGCTGAAAATGCCATCCTCTATTTCTTTAAGTGGGATCTTCACTGCAGTGAAGAAAATGCAGTGAAAGAACATACAGACTTTATTTTGGGATGTAAAGTATTTACTGCAAGTACTTGCATTCACCTTTTCTTGTAACAGTAATGTTTGAATATGGCAGCTTGCCCTTTTGTCATGTTTGCACTTTAGAGTGTCAACTTCATTTTCTTCCTTATTTTTTTAACTATTTCTCAGAAAATGCTCATGTTCTTCAAAAGGGTTATTCTTTGCCTGATGCCTTCCCTCTAAATACCATGGCACTGTGACAGCACAGTGGGGAAGCATTTCTATATTGTGAATATATTAAGTGTATCTTGCAGATTTTCATGGTTAAGGTGTTTAGCAAAATAGCACAATGCACGGTTGCAGCTACAGAAATAACATATTATTTCTACAGATGAGGCATCAACTGCTGTGTTTTATTTTTCGCAGCCATGGTGTATTACAGCACCAGTGTGTACATATCACACACTCCCCTGTCATTTTGTAAATTAAATGTTGACGTATTTAAAACCCATAAGTATGTCAATATTTATTTAAATGACAAGTGGCCTACCACGTCAGCCCTCCACAAAGGCAACATTTTAATAGGCTAGTCTCAGGAGAGTTTGCAGTGAAATTTCTTCTTCCAGACACTGCTGCCATCTGCAGACAATGAGATGACATACTGTTGATCAACACTGACCAGCCTGGATATTTGAAGGTCGTTTGTGATAAGAGAGGAAGGCAGTTTCATCAACAGAGCAAGTAATTAAAAAGATAAAATGTAATCTTTATAGATAATCCTGTTAAGAGGGAAATTGGGAAGTATTTAAACATCTAATAGGCTATTCTATAGGATTAGATCTAAGATTAATGCTCGGTATTCATAGACAAAGCTTCCTCTGAATAATTACATGCTTCTCTTCTGTGATTCTCTTTT
>NW_008604989.1:0-3461 GCF_000691845.1 Merops nubicus | reverse complement strand
AAAGCCCCCCCCCCCCCCCCACACACACACATGGATTGTCAGAGGAAAATCATATTTGCATTTTGGAAAAAAATAGGATTTTTTAGACGAATGCCTAAAACTATTTTATTCTATTATTTAATTTCAAAGACACAATTGATTTTCTTTTAAAAGCTGACTTAGTTAAAAATTTTCTTGAGAGTCAAAAGTGACTGGAAGTTGTTTCTTTCTCCCAGTGGTATTGAAGGAATGTACCTTCTTTGGGAACCGAATTTTCAGCTGCTTGCTTGGAGCTGGGGTCTCTTTTGCACATTAGCAGAGGAAAGAATGGTTCTCTTTGCCTTGGGCAGCTCATGAAAATGCCAAGTAGAATTGCAGCCTTTTTGAAGGTGGGGTTGGAAAGGGGTACTTTGCATTCTTGCTCTTCCTAGTTGCATGATACAGATCTGCACTGCACTGTATACTGTGTTTAACTCTCAGTGTCATCTTGGAACTATCTCAACATTTGATCTATGTTAATAAAGAATTAGTAACCTACAGAACTGACATGGTTTCTAAGTACATCTTCGTTCCTTACTAGCTTAATGAAGATTTAGTGATTCAGTTAATTCTAAACAGGATAATATGGACTTTAGATAGTTGAATACATCTGTCAGGCACATAATTAGACTATATTGTTAAAATATTATAGGACTAACAGGAACAATCTGTTAGTTGTTTCAGTCTGCTAGCTTTTATGAATCTTAATAATTAAATTAATGTACACTTTTTAACTCATGTCTTTTAGGGACCATAGTGCAAAACTGAGAATTAGAGATTCATGAGAACAAAAATACCTGCAGAATGATGCTACCAGTAGTAAGTACCACAGTGTTTTGGAAATCTGACAAATTGATCCTTCAAATATACACTTGGGTTTAGGGTCATATTTCAGAAGAAAAGTCACGTGCAATGTGTGCATTTGAATTTTGGAGCGTAATACAAATATCTCTGAAATAAAGTCTTGATTATTAATAGAATACTGCAAGGTCTGATTCAGTGGAAACCAATGTACATGTGTGACTCCATGTACTTTATTAATGACAGACTGTATTTATTTTTAGTAAACTGGATTAAGGCCTGTGTTACAAACAGAGCAGTCAGAAGGGAGAGTCTTTGGAGAGTCATGTTGCTAGACAGGAGAGTGAGAGATTCCTGCAGCAAGAATGTGAAGAATGAAATGAGAGCTCGGGAAGAGGGATGTTGTTTCAAGTTTACAGCAGGTATAATTGATGTCATGTCAATATCCAGCATGGACAGCTATAAGCATTGTGAGTGGAAGATATTAAGATACTGAAAATCAGAAAAAATCTTGGAAAAAAAGTTCACAACACTAAGTGAAACTACTTTATGTGAGGAAACACTGTTAGTGGAAAATAATTTAATTATAGACATTACTGCTTTTGTCTTGTTTTTATAACTGCATTTTCTCCTTCTCTTCCTCTTATTTTCTTCCACTTTATTCTCCTTCCTGCTTTGCTGCTTCTTTTTCTTCCTACTGAACATAAAAATTATTTTCTAACCTGTGATTGCTCTGATTTTATGGTGTAATATGCTCCATATATCATCTTGTTAATATATTTACTGAAGCTTTATGTGCATTTTTACTGTAAACAGAAAGAGTAAAAAATATGTATGGAGAAATGGATAGGCATGTTGTGAAATTAATGTGAGAAATTATTAAGCTCTGAAGGTTCTGGATGGAAAGTGTGCTGTCAGCCTGCCTGAGAGAAACTAGCTGTGAGATCTGAAACTAAAGACCCACTATAGCCTTCCACTTTGGAAGAGGAGATGCAACACAGAATCCCTTTGTGAGGTTAAGTGCTGTGTTTCTTGCAGGCTTGAAACGAAGTGGTACACCTGCATGAAGTGAATAAGAACAGAAACTGCAGAGCTTCCAAGCGGCACCACAGTGTGTGTGTCTGTGATTGCAGCTACCCTGCACTTCCACAGGCTATGCAGAGAAAGTCTTACACATTACTCATAAATATATAGCACAGCAAAGAGATATTTTTACCAGTTCTAATATCCTTACTATGACTCCTTCCAACTGCAAGGTGTGAAACTAAGAACAATACATCTTTTCTGAGGAGTCAGGTTTGTGTGGAATTGGCAGACTCTTCCCTCCTAAAAGCTAGTTGCCTTTTGCAGAACAGAAATTGATCTTTTCCTATTACTTTGGAGAAGAAGGATGTAAGATTTCAAGTCTGTTTTCAGAGAGGGAGAAGCCTCCCACATAGGAAGTGACATTTTTCGAAGAACTTGAGGCAATGTGAGAGCAGTCACTGAATTTCAACAGAGAAAAAAGAAGGCTCTGAAAAGAGGAGTGAAGAAAGCTTCAGTAACTCTGAAAAAATAAATGCAGCTAAGTTACCTTGGCCTGTGCTACAAAATAAATTGATTCATCTGCTTCTTCCATGTATTTTTAATGTCTGAGTTGAGGTCCGAAGAGAGTGTCTTTTGGGTGGTTTTTACTTCTATAGCATATAGCAAAGCAACAGGTATAGCATGCATGAAAACAATATGGTTAAAGAGATACGTAAACATTTTTCTTCATTGTGAAATGACTCATTCCCAACACTTGACTCAGGATAACAATCTCATCAGCAACTAATCAAGAAGCTGCCATGCCTGCTAGCTTTACAAGCTTCTTTCAGTACTAAGAGTGGAATTGTTTGAATGCTTAGGAGATCTGACACCCTTAGAGAAAACAGACACAGATGCAGAGGGTAGGAGCAAGCTCAGGTTCTGATGGTTATTTACTAAATACAACACTGAATTGTTGGTGTTGGAGATCTCATACTAAACGAAGACAGTGCTGCAATTAGGGAAGTCCCAACAGACCTTTACAGGTGGGAGTACAGACCCTATGAGCAATTTCCAGTCATGTCCTTGGCACACTGAGCTGCATTGCAAACTAGCTCTCTCAAACTCAGTTGGAGACAACAGCTTAGTATTATGTTTTCCGACAGTGTTGCCTCTTTCCTGGTAGTTAGAGCAAGCTTATTTTACTAAATACGAGGATTATGGCATCATTAGCATTTTCTACAGCTTGTTTGACAATGCAGTTTGAAAGGCAGAATGGGAAGAAATGTCTATTCCTTTCTTCCATAGTAATCAGGGACGATAATTTAGAGTTGGCTAACAGAAATTTTCATTTTTTCTTCTCTGACTTTGTAAAAGCAATATCAGGCGAAATCCTCAGTTAGTGTAAAGTGGATTAGGGCCACTGAAATCAATGACATTATGCAAAAGCTTTGGCTCCCGTATGTAGATAATGCCAAGGAGTCTGATAGTGTTGCTTTGTTGTTTGAACTCGTTTGCTTTCCATGAGTGACACACAACATTTTGTCGTCCCCCCCGGCCTCCTCCCCAACCCGAGGTGGTAACAGTGAACCTATACATCTTATTCAGCCCCTGAATCATAGAATCATAGAATCCTT
>NW_008604988.1:0-626 GCF_000691845.1 Merops nubicus | reverse complement strand
ACCCAGGGTCTGGCCAGCCTTGGGTGGGAACTAATTAGGAGATCACCACCAGCTGCCCCTGTCTCTCACATTAATTTGGAGGTGGGGCAAGAAGCCACCTCCATAAGAATTGACCCTGCTTGCAGTGGATTTGGGAGGTCTGTCTATGCAGTGTATGTGTTGTGTGGGGATTCTGGCTACTGGAAAGACTCTCTGACTCTTCATGGCAAGTGGAGTTCCTGGATGGCAGGGCCAGAACATGAAGCTGTCTCTGAGTCCCTGCTTTATAACTCGGTTCATGGCCTGGCTGCTACCCTGGCCCTGGCTTGGCTCCTTACCCAGCTCAATGTGCTGTGTGAGGATTCTGGCTGTTGGAGTGCATTGACTTGTTTCTCCCTCTGGCTGTCTGGCCCTTTGGATCTCTGGTGTGTGATGCAGCAGCGGAGGAAGGAGTTTGGCCGCTGGTCTGCCTGTTAATGATAATACTCTGTTGGGCAAGTGGTCAGCAAAAGTTGTCCTTGAAGAAATCAGTTAGATAACTGCAAATAACATACGTGTAACATACTGTTGATGAAGGTACTAGATATCTGATAATACTGTGCAATCTGTCAATTAGAGAAAGTGATGCATCAGGGCACTCCAAGGAA
>NW_008604987.1:17779-22051 GCF_000691845.1 Merops nubicus | reverse complement strand
AGATCCCCGTCTGGCGAAGGGTTTGGGGGCGTAAGGCATTCTGCTGCACGCGTGGGGCTTAGCGACCTCCCACACCTCGGGATATGGTGTCTGCTGGTAGCACTCCTGCCAGGCGGTTTAATAGTGTGGGCAGATTAGTCTGCATGGGTTCACCAAAGGGAATTCGTGGTTGTCTAATCTGGTAGCCTTTTGTGATTACACAACTAGATGGATAGATGAGGGGAGGGCAGTGGGTGTGGTATATCTTGACTTCAGCAAAGGTTTCTATACTGTCTCCCATGGTATCCCCTCAGCCAGGCTTTAAAAGTGCTGCTTGGAGGGTTGCTTGGCGAGATGGATTGGAAACCGGCTGAAGGACAGAGCCCAGAGAGCTGTGGTCAGTGGAGCAGAGTCTAGTTGGAGGCCTGTGGCTAGTGGTGTCCCCTAGGGGTCGGTTCTGGGTCCAGTCCGGTGCTGTTCAGTTTATTCATCAGTGACCTGGATGAAGGGATAGAGTACAACACCTGGAGTGCTGTATCCAGTTCTGTGCACCCCAGTCCAGGGTAGACAGGGAGCTACTAGAGAGTCCAGTGTAGAGTCATTAAGATGATTAAGGGAGTGGAGCATCTCTCTTATGAGGAAAGGCTGAAGGAGCTGGGTTCCTTTAGCCTGGAGAAAAGGAGACTGAGGGTTGACCTCATTAATGTCTATTAACATGGAAAGGGCAAGTGTTGGGAGGACAAGGGACAAGCCAAGCTCTTCCCAGTGACATCCAGTGATAGGGCAAGGGGCAGTAGGTACAAGCTGGATCACAGGAGGTTTTGGGTAAACAAAAGGAAAAACTTTCACAGCAGGAGTGACAGAGCCCTGGAACAGGCTGCCCAGAGAGGCTGTGGAATCTTCATCTCTGGAGACATTCAGAACCTGCCTGGACTTGTTCCTGTGTGATGTACTCTAGGTGATCCTGCTCTGGCAGGGGGGTTGGACTAGATGATCTTCCGAGGTCCTTTCCAACCCTGAACATTCTGTGATTGGTGGTGGTGTTGAACGTGGCCTTTTCTGCATTCTGTGTGCTTGCATTATGCATGTTGCTTGGACTCTTCCTAGGATGTTTTAGGGTAATAGATACAGTGTCATCACATGTGTGGAAGGTGGGTGAAGATCCGAAAAATCTCACAGGCAGTGGCAGAAAACAGGCAAATTACACTTACTGATGTAACATGAGTAAATTGAATCCATTTCCTCCCCACATCTGACTGTCAGAATAGCTGTGAACCTCAGCTTTTCTTTTATGGCCTAACGTGCCACAAAATTCATGGGTTTAGGCTGGAGGTTCAGGTAGCACCTTGAGATCTCTGGATTGCCTTTTCTTGTTAGTTTGTTCCTTACAGGGAGTGGAACTAGTCGGAGACTCAAGCAGGGGTGAGATGTAGAACGAGAGAGAGGAGGTTAGTGGAGAACACGTAGAAGGTGAATATAGAGAGAGGAGAACAGGTGGAAGTGGCAAAAAAAGAAGAAAATTGAGTTAGAGCAAGGGAGATAAGTCCCAAGTGCTGTGATGCAGAAATGTGTTCAACAGATACAGGTAGACCCATGAAACTGAGCATGAACTTTGCTAAAAAGTTTTGCTGCAGTTGTTTTCCAGATTAGCTTTGAGCGCAGAAAGTAGATTGGGTAAGATGCTTGGGGATTTGTTTAATGTTTTATGTGTTAATTGATTTTATGTTTAAATCATTTGTAAATATGAAAGCTGTTTTAAAATCATGAGTACTTTTTCTCCTTCAGGTTGACAAAACTGCTGAGTTGGTGGCCAGATGGACCTACTGTGCTCTGAGTCAGGAGAAGTTACGGCGCCCGATCGTAGCCTGTGAGCTTGGCAGGTATGAAGGTTTCCAGACAGGAAACTCTTTTATTAAAAGGTCCTAATTTATAAATAAAAACTGGTATGAGAATCAAACACACTGAAAATTTTGTGTTACAGGTTGTACAATAAGGATGCTGTCATTGAATTTTTGTTGGACAAGTCAGCTGATAAAACTCCTATGGAAGCTGCATCCCATATCAAAAGCATTAAGGTAAACAGGTTGTCTCTAATATTAAAAATTGCCATGGGGGTTAAAACATGGCACAGTGGCACAAAAACTCAACTGGCTTGTGTTCTCACTAGACTAAATTATAGGTATCATACATATTTTATATAACTTATATAGATTCTGTGATTCTATACGTGAAAGGTGTTAAAAATAGCAAAGCACAATGAAAAAATTCTTACAGAATGGCTTGAAAAATCATTGTTAAATGATTCTAACAGCTTAAAGTTTCCATTTTCATTTCTCAGAATGTAACAGAACTAAAGCTCACAGACAATCCAGCTTGGAATGGTGATAAGGAGAGCATAAAAGGTGACAAATACGATGACAGCCAGTCTGCATGCTTCATATGCCCTGTGGTGGGACTCGAAATGAATGGAAGACATAGGTCAGTATTTAAGTTTCTGGATTTTGTTTTTAGAAGTGAGTACAGTGCTAAACTGAATATAGACCAGGTAAAAATGCTTGACTCTATAACGTTGCAAGTCATCTACTTATTCAAGCTTTTGTGGGGGATATTTGCCCTCCTATCTGCAGGAGGGAGGCACTTGATTACCTGCAAGAATTTGTAAAGAAAAAGCTAAGTGTGTGCCAGGTGCCCATTGCAGTGTTGTTTTTGTGTTAAATCAGCACTGCAAGTATCCTTTAGATACAGGTTTCCTTAAAAATTATTTTATGTCTTCTTGTCTTTTATTTGAAGGTTTTGCTTCTTGAGAAACTGTGGCTGTGTGTTTTCTGAACGGGCTCTCAGAGAAATTAAATCAGAAGTTTGTCACAAGGTGAGTTTTTCTTCTCCTGTGGTAGCAGTGGGGTTACATATGGCCCCCTCAAACAGATATGTAGATATAGGTACATACATGTATATGTAATTGTATTCACATCCACTGTTGTGAAGTGGGGTTTTTCATATGAATGTGCAGATTGAAATGGAACTTGTAAAAGTTCTGTGCTGTCATGGTCTGAAGTAATTCTCTATGGCCTTTTTTAATAAAAATTGGTTTCTAAGTAGTTGTAAAAATAAATATTTTTGTTCTTAGAGACAATATGTTTTTGCAACAACTACTTTGGAAATTCCATTTTTTCACATATTTGGTTATAATTTCAGTTTTCAAAAAGGTGATTGGTTTTGGTTTGAGGTTTTGGGTTTTTTGTTTGTTTGTTTGGGGTTTGTTTGGTTTTGTTTTGTTTTGTTTTGTTTTTTTTTCCCCTGAATGGATGTGGTCTTTGATTTATCAGTGCCTGCTCTGTGTTTAAACTGATTGATTATATTTCCAGATTATGTTTTCATCCCTGTCTTTTTCAAGGACATTTGATGTTGTCCTTTTCTTTTTTTAATTTTCAGCAATTACCTGAATTAGTGTAGAAAATACTGACTGTGCCTCATTTTACAGTGCTGGTTTGATGTTATTCTGTGGGTTTCTTTGTAGCTAAGGGCAAGGATTGAAGTTGAAAATACTTTTTTTTTTTTTTTTTTTTGGTATTGGTAGGGTTGTTTCAGCAAACACCCTAGTCTTTGAAAAGCATGGTATATTTGTTTTAAACAAAGCCTGTGAAGGAAAGCTTTCTCAGTAAGTCGTTGCAGGTGATGTGGGATGTTGTCAGGTTTAGCCTCATGTTGCTGCATTCAGTGCTGATTTTGTTCTGTAGAATACCAGTTTAGTCCTAGTGGCTCTGCTTTCATGTGGGCAGATATTAATTTATTTTTAATGAGTTTTTTTGTTTGCATCCCGTTTTTTGTTGATGGATGGATGTAAGTTGGTTATTAAATGCAGGATGAGATGTTTTGTTGGTGATTTCGTCAGCCTGATAATGTTATAAAAACTATATGAAGCCCATATCTTTTCTGGACTTTTTTAATAACCAGTGTTTAGTATAGCCTCATATTTGCATGCAGCTGTTTTCATGTGCCTGTGAATTCATCACAATATTCAGAAAGGTGCTTCTAGAAATCATGAAGTGGACATAACATAATCTAGTCTGTTGTCTTTTCGTTGTTGGATTTTGGTGCACAGACGATGGTTGCCACCTTGGAGACTGTGTTTTCAGTTCACATTTCTGTTCTTTAAGGTCAGAGAGTGATCAGGTGCTGTTCTGGATATGTGCAGAGAACATTCTCATTCTGTATTCAGAACCAAGATGGGGACCAAATCCTAAATGGGGGGGGGGTTGATGGTAGCTAACAGTTGGTTTATATCAAAAGTGC
>NW_008604987.1:6909-17755 GCF_000691845.1 Merops nubicus | reverse complement strand
CCTGCAGCACATTCTATCTGTATGCAGCAGTGGGGCATATAGTAAAATGAACTAGAACTAACAAAGAAGAAAACAAAATGTTGTGTACTAAGCATATGATAGGATTAGAAATTTTTTATTAATAAATAGAATCTTCTTCTGATACGTGCCTGTTCAAAACACACCAAAAAAAAAAAACTATAAGTACAAAATATTTGGATGTTGTGGATTGCCATATACGTTTCTACTCATGCTAACTGCTGTATTTTAAGAATTACAGTATGTTTTTTGAACCAAAATCCAACCTATGAGATCCATGTGGGCTACAGCATTTTGGTTTTTTTTTCATGGCCTTGCCACTTGTACCTGCAGGATGTGCCCAGGTGCCTAGCCCTGTATGTCGAGACATTATGTGGCTTTGGAGGGTGACATTACAAGAGTAGTTCAAAAACAATAATCCCATATTTGGTTGTTTATGCTGTGTATTGAGTCTCTTTTCAGCTAGCAGAATCTGTGTTTTCAGTTCATCCCGGGGTATGAGGTTTATAGCATGGATGTAAACTGGAGAAGTGTCAACCTAGAAGCTCTGTGTGGCAGTTTTCTTCCTTACTGCTGTGAAATTCAAGAAATCTCTTTCAAAACAAGCTATTCTCATGTCTTGATTTCACCTGTGAGCCCACAGAGTGATCTTGATCAGTTGTAAACAGCAACAGTTTCCCAAAGGACTTTGTCAAACAGATGCTCCGATGATGTGTGGTGGAAACAGTCACCAGAGAGTACAGATACCAGCAGCCCACACAACACTTCTGCAGTCCTCACCTTCCTGCTTGTATTCTTTAAACTAGATCATTTGAACTAGATAGTGAATGTATATTTACATGTTGCAAGATGCCTATCACAAGATGTTGTGGTTTGTGAAACTGTAGGAAGCTACTTTTCTATGCTCAGAGCAGAAGGTTGTTTCATTTTCAGGTCTTCTGGCTTGACCTGTGGGAAGTCCATCAGTTGAATTGCTGCTCAGTTTTGTTCTTGTTGTTTTTTTGTTTTTGTTTTTTTTTTTTTCTGTGGCAGCTCATAGAATAAATAGAGCAATCCATTTGCCCAGTGTACAGATCACAAAATGAGTGGTAGGAAGAAGCTGAACGCATTTGCAGATTTTGTCTAATTGAAAGAAACAGAAAAAACCAAGGTGAAGAATTCAGCATTCCTTGGCTTACCTTGACAGCACTTCCTGTAGTGCTAGCTTTGAGAGGCTTTATGGAGTCCAGGTAGAGGGAAGATGAAGCAGTCTTCCCATTAGAGTGCTCTTTAAATAAAACATTTTTGCCTCAATAGAAACTTTAGATGAAGAGCTGACAATATTAAATGCATGTATTTATCTGCTTTTACTGGAATTGTTAAAAAGACAGCATTGGTACTAAGGGAAGGCACAAGGGTGTGAGAGGAGGCTGTCGAGGGTGGAGGACTTTTGCTAAGGCAACTGTAATTAATGTGTGAGGCCTTTTTCCAAGTGACTTAACCTCCCTTGGAAGTAAACTGTTCTTTCTTCCATGGCATCTTAAGAAGCAGTATACTGGAAGATTCATGTTGAAAAGTGACATTAAAATGTGAAAACTCTTAAGGCAAGCATTCAGATGCTGAAGCAGTGTTGAGAGAGATTGTCTCTTATTGCCTAAGTGGTAAATGCTTTGCATGGTCTGGCCAAAATATAAAACTCCCTGGCCAAAGACTTTTTTGAAAGAGCAATAAGAATTTTTTAGTGCGGGTTTATGTTGGAGTGTGAGCATGTTAGATGAAGTGCTTGGGACAGATTTTGAAGCTTGTAGCTGTTAAGACAGAAGAGCTGAAAAAGAGCTTGGTCTAAAATAGAGCAACTTATGAATACAAATAAAGTCTATAATCCCTTTTCACACAGAAGTGTAGCCAGCTTGAGCCATATTTTTGAGGTTTCGTACAGTAGGAAGAGAAAATTCAATTCTGCTGAGTCACATACTAAAATGTCCAGGATAGGACTTTCAGTAGGAAGAAAAACAAGTTTGCTTCCAGGTAGCAGATTTTAGTGATGTATATTCTGTAGCAGAAGCCCTGAAGATAAGAATTTTCTGCTTCCTCCTGCTTCCTGTTGTGTGTGACATGGGAACTGCCAGTTTAAAATTTGCACTTTTGAATACGATGTTCTCACCTACTGTTGTGTTTAATTCTCCTACAGACTACTAAAATTAAAAGAACAAGCAAGCCTGTTTCTGCTCATTCTTTTGGTATTCGATGGGATCTTGAAGATTTTAAATGCTTATCTGTTTGGGCCTCACCAAAATCTACAGACCAAAAGTGATAAAATGATTTGGAACTTTTCTTCTAACTGGCTTCCTGATTCTTACCTAGAACTACCTAGTAGTAATAGCATCTATTTAAACTTCATTTCTGTTTAAACTATAGCATCTATTTAACTTCATTCGGGGGTACTCTTTCCAATTTTTGATGTTGACTCTCCTGTCTAAGAAGTTACTATTGGTGTAACTGTATGGTAGAGGTGGTCTGGAGAAAGGTTAGAGGTTATTAAATCTCTGATGGAAGTCCTTCTGGGAGTTCAGGTAGTCACTCTGAAAGTTAAGGACAAGTTTACATTTTAAAATGTCATTCCTTATATCACTTTAAAATTTATTTTGCAATTGTTTTCAGAGTCAATAGACTCTAATATGCACTTGAAGTATTACCCTAACTATTAAAGTCTGTGCCACATAAAACACTTTAATCAAATGTTTAATTTAGATATAGAGCTATTCAACATGTGCCTCAGGCTTTTTGAAACAGAAATTACACATACATCTTTCAGATACAGAGCTAATGTGTGTGCAGTATGCTACAGGGCAGGATTTCCTTTGGCAAGGTCACATTGACACTGTATGCTCTTAGATCAGCAGTCACCAAAAGTTAGACATTGGTTGATGAGATCTAAAAGTTGTAATAAATCTATTCATAATGCAATAATGCATACAGAATTTAATGAACACTTCTTATGTATCTTTAGATGCTCTCAGCTTTCGCAGTTTTATTAATTTTTTACCATTGTTAGAAGTAAAAGCTCTTTCAAGAATATAATGTAGTTGTGGTCACTCAGAATGATGAGTAGAATACTGTTTCTGTGTGACTGAGAGTGGAGTGGTTTAATTACAATTTTCCAGGATTTTCATATATGTAAAATTTAATTTAAAATATTAAATCCTTTAAGGAAGAAGGATCACGCACCAGTGATACCCCTCCACTGCCACAGGTGAAGTCATACCTAAATGATATTTTAAGAACATCTTTTTGTGCAGATGTTTTTTTCTTCCCAGTTTTACTTTCATTTTCTGCAAAACAAGCCATCGTTATATAGCACCCTGTTATTGGACTTTGTCCTTTTAGTTCAATTCAGAAGTGATCCCCAACAGTTGTTCTTTGTGGTGGTGATGAGAGGTGAAAGCCAGGTACTGGATTTGCTATGATGATGGTAACAAGGAACGTTACATCCATGTTTTAAAAGACAACATGGAGTGGATAAATTCTTCCAGTGCCATCCAGTGGATTAGGTGTGATTTGGAGAGAAATTAGCAATATGAATAACTATGATTAATACATGCCAGCAACCCATTAGCTTCAGTACTGGTTTTCAGAGGAACTCTCAACAAGCTCAGTGTGAACATGCTGCATGGCTTTTTAAAAAAAATTATTTTCCTCCATTAGCAAAGCATCTCCAGCCATATTTAGCCACAAGATAAATCCTGGATTATATGTGGAACCGAGTCCCAGGCCTTTGGGTTGAGTTTGTAAGTTTCTGTAAATAAATAGAGACCAGATGGTGTTTCTTTAGGTTAAAGTTCGTTTGAAAGAAATTAGATTTCCAAGAAACTTGTGTGGGAAAATGAGCATTACAGTTCCAGGAACGTGGGAATAAGTTTGTAGTGAGAAACTTTCATGTTCTATTGTTGGGTCGTTTGTTGATTCATTTGATTTTCTTTGGAAAAATGCTTCGTCTGTAGGTCAGTTTTCTTGTAAAACCGAGTGATATTTTGGGTGCATACTGAAGCTTACATCTAAATTGTTCCTAGACATTTATTTATAAATTGCACTTTCTAGTCAAGTGAACTTGGAAGTAAAAACATGTATTTTACTAGTTCCCATCAGAGTTCATGCAAAATAATTGGGACTTTATTTGGATTTACTGGAATGAAATTTTCATCTGCATTCCTGGCAAAGTAGTTCTCAAGGCACATGAACAGTTTGAACTGACTTCTCTCTCAGATTTCTCTTAGTCTTTTTCCATCAGTAGCACCTAACTAAAGACCTTTGGAGGCAGGGTGTAGAGACAGTCTTGTAGTCCTGAAGAGGAAAGAGTAACTCTTACCTAGAAAGGGGCTGGATCCTTGTTCATCTTTTAGTACTGTTGCCTGATTCTGTCTGTGTAATATGTTGAAAGCCACATCCTTACTGCAGACCAGCAAGTGCTGCATGTCTGCAGAGGGTTTGGGAACTGAGATGCTTGTCCTGGTTGCTGCTAGCTGTTACCTCTAATTGCTGCAGACTGCTGCAAGGTTCAGGGAAGTT
Organism: Merops nubicus; assembly: GCF_000691845.1. NCBI lineage: Eukaryota > Metazoa > Chordata > Aves > Coraciiformes > Meropidae > Merops > Merops nubicus. The sequence continues at coordinate 13,192 of NW_008604987.1, read as the reverse complement.
TTGTTTCCCTTGATGCACTTGCACTCAGTTTTCCTTTGTTCCCTGGCCTGAAATTTTCCATGTCTCCTTGCCCTGACGTCCTGCAGGCTCAGAAGCAGGGGCTGGAAGGTAAACGTGCATTGCAGGGTCCTCACTGCTGTTACTGGCACGCTCCTTTTCCTTAGGAGCGAAGCCTGCGCACTGCACGGGTGGCGTTGCCATGCCACGTAATGAAATTAGAGCTGCAGCTGGCCAAGAAGAGGAGTAAAACCAAAAGATAAAATCAGTGAAATGGACTGTACACGAAATTCAGTTGTCACTTGCTTATCTACAGGCTCTGACATTTTAGTGTGAACTTCAATATTCAAATTAATTTATTTCATAAGACAAATGGTAGACATGACTTTAATTTGTGCTCTTCATATTTTATCTTTGTTCAGTCATTGCTTCCATTTTATTATTTTTATACCAGTTTGTCCTTCTTTATTTTGGCTGCAGACATGAGGAATATGTATTTTTCCAGTTATGTAAGTCACTTAAAGGATTATGACCTTCCCCCTTTTCTTCAGTAAGCTACAGATTTAGACATATCTAAGAGTTAGCCATTAGCAGTGACTGCTCTTTATCTTACTGTAATAAATAAAACCTGTTTATTTCCCTGGCAGACTGTGGTAGTACAGTGTTGTGCTTACCCTCATGCTGTACTGCACAGAGTGCAGTCTATGGCTAAAAATGTTAATGGTTTCTGTCAGCACTTTGAACACTTGTTTAGATGTTAAACATCCAGCTTCATGTTGAAGTAGTTCTCTTTTTGAAAACGCCAGTGATCTTCAATGGGGACTTCTGCCTGGTGCAGAACTTTAAGCCTGTGGCGTCTCTCTAGGCAGTCCATAACAAGTGGATATGTTGCAGGCTCAAATTTGTTGGCAAACAAATGAGGTGACTCAATAATCCACTGCAAATCCCCTAGTCCGTAGACACAAATGTCTCTGATGTAGTGACCTGCAAAGACAAATTGAAGGTATCTGACAGCAGCAGAAAGCCGAACAGAATCGTTTCAAAAAACGGTTTCGCTCTACAGTGTTACCAACAAAAGTAACCTCTTGATTTCACATAAAGCATCATTGAAATATATCTGGAGGATAATGCTAGATTTGAAACATAAAGGCAAGGGTTTGGTTTTGTATTTCACACTAACGGGTACTTTATAACTCCATCTGCTTCACTGACACGTTGCTCTGCTTAATACTGTCATGTAGCTGGGCAAGCTGAGGTCCTGATCTGCTTCTCTTGGGTATCTGTTCAGTCACTCAATGCTTCTGTGCTGAGCTTACTAGTTACTAGGTTAGGGGTTGTTTGCATGCTTTCCAGGTGGTCAGCACAATTCTTTTTTATTATTTCAATTGAAGATATTTAACACAATGTTGATGAAAGTATCTGACAAACATGCTTGTCAAATAAACTGCAAACTGATCAGTCACATTAACGCATTGGTAATTGGAGGCTGAAAGAACACTTGTCAGTATGTGGATACTGTGACAGTCCTGCGAGAATATATCAGAAGCTATTTAGATTGGATACAGTGGAATAATTCAGTAGGGTAGCTTGCTTGTTTATCTGATACTTCAAAAATAAAATATATATGACCACTGAGGTACGTTTAATACCTATTTTAAAGCACAATGTGTAATTTGCAATGAATGCTAGTCAGTGAATCAAATTTGAGTTCATGATCAAAATTCACATTACCTTTGCATCCTTTGTGTACGGTTCCTTCTTGGTCTTTCCATTTAATGGCTCGTATGTTTCCTTCCCAGGCTGCATTGGGTGTAGCCCCTGGAGCATCTTTAAAAATATAAGGTTCTAATGAGAATTCTTTCTACTGGTTACAGAGAAAATTTTCACTGCTGAAGATTTTTCAAATGTAGCTATGCTAAGTTTTAATTTGCAGATATTTACCACATAAGAGGTAAATAAATACGTTTTCAGTTTTATTCATCTTCTTACTCCTTAAGTGCATAAGTTTTCATGCAGCAAAACAATTTAATCAACATTTTTCTAGCCTCATAGTTAATGGTTTGCACTGTAAGTAGTACACTTTTTGGAATCAAGCTGTGTTTCTCAGTCGTTGGGAGATGTGACTTTTTGAACGGGCAGCATCAAGGCTGAAGAAATTGCCATACTTGTGCAATGCACCTCACTTAGGTGGTGCTGCTAAGCTCTGGATTTGAGCTCACTAGCTCTCCGTGTCAGACTTCACAAAGCTTTTGATCCAGGGGTTATTCATAGTAGAAATGACATACATCTTACCATCTAAACGATTCAGTGTGACCCAGTAGTGTTCGTCCGGGCTGTACGTGTCTCTTGACCATTCGAGCAAGTCTTTTGCACGTGCATCAGTCAATGTAAACTCTACAAATTCTTTAGTGAGTATGTAATAGGCACTACCAAAATATATTGTCAAATTATATGGAGGTTTAGCTTTTATATTCTTCGTTGGATACACGTATGACATCCCAGAATGTACGTATTCTCTGTAACTAACCTGTGTCCTGTGTTTCATATGAAGTGGTTGGACTACCCCAGGAGTCATATTTTTACCACTCCATTTACTTTTGATGTATTGTATGATGTCTTTGTTTGTTTTAATGGGATAATCTTGACCACATAGATTAATAACATAATTCCACTGAACTTTGGAATGAACTAGGTCTCTCATGCAATTAATATCAGCTTGTAATCTTGAAAATCCTGCATAAACAACATTTTCTCTTTTTGAGGAAATAAAAATATTTTCAAAGCAATTAACAATGTTTTGTACAGCAGCTTTATAATCTTTTGGTGACTTTTCATCCACGTGTATGCAGTAAATATTCTGAGGCATATAAATAGCTCTTAGCAGCTTTACAAACATTTCGAGCTCCTTGTGAATTGTGATAATGTACGCCAGTGAGAAATTTCCTTCTTCATATGACAGTGGTCTTGTGATAAAATGCAGAGTCTTCAAAACCATGGAGCAGTTGCATGAAGTCTGAATGCAGCCGAGTGTTTTAGGTTGATAGGTGTTTTGACAAAAGTTTCCGATTTTAATGGCAGCAGTTTTCCCTGCAAAAAGAGCTGAACAAAGTTCATCTGGATAAAACCCACACTGTGCTAGGTTTGCATTAAGTGTTTGTTCATTTGGCTCTGGAGAAAGGATATCCTTTAGGTAGATGAAAGTGTAGATGAACGTACAGACAGCAATGCACACTAAAAATCCTGATTTTGTTGCATCAAGTGGGTTCATCTTTTGTTTTCCAGATACTGTCTTCTCATCATAGTTCAATTAAGTATTCAGATTATCTGAAAGGAAAAGTGAGAGAAAGAGAACCTTTTTGACCTTTTTTTTTCTTTTACTAGATGACATTAATGATGCATTTATAAATGTTGAAATTAGTCTCAGTTACTAGGAGGAACTCTGTGCTCATGCAGCAGTGTACTCAGCCACTGGAAATGGTACTTGCAGAGCCATGAAGCAGTCTTTCTAGGACAACCAAAATTATCCCAAGAACCCCAAAAGTGGCCTTGTACACTTCATTGCTTGAGCAAGGGGGAGGCCTAGCCCATTGGATAGAAGTTTCTTCTACATTGAGGCAATACATGTGCCAGTAGGTGAGTCCAGTGCCATAGGTTGGTCAAGGTCTAGCTTTGGAATAGGGAAGATGTGTGAGCACTGTGTGCTAGGGGACAGCTGCTGCTGAGATTTCCTTAAGGCCTGGGAAACCTTAAGTTCTGCTGGAGGACCAGAATTCAGTAAATGAAATCAGTGAAAAATGTATTAAATAAACAAAAGGAAGAGACTAAAACATAATCCACAAAATACGCTGGTTTTTACCCTTATGAAGTCAGCAAGTGTTTCCTTCTCATTGAGAGATTTTTCTTTTCTCTGACATTTTTGTATTACTGCTTTGAAAAGCAGAACACACAGGCAACACTCTATTCATATTTTTAGCATATGTGCATATACTGAGATAAATACACTACTGCCAGTACTAGCATTCAGAGATAACTGTGTAGTTTATATCAGTATGACATGGGAGGTTTTTCCATTTTTTTTCCTTATGTATACCTTGTTGACAAGTCAGAAGAATGAGAGTGCAGCAGTTGTGAACTCCACAGCAAGAACATGCAGTCTTTATCCTTGAAGCATTTGGTTTAGAACTTCCTAGATAAAACACCAAGGGTGAGGCTAAAGAGAATTAATTTTCTCTTATCCAGTTACTTTGTTTTTAACAAAATTTTATTTCACCTGTAAATATTTTATGCTCTGTAGCTGTCAACATCTTAACATACTTAGTTTTGCATAGGAACAGAGAACAAGGTTATTTTTAAAAAGGTAGTTTCTTTACAGGAATGCTATTATGGTTAGAAGGGCCTAGGTTTTCATTAGAAAGAAGTGGAAAAAAATTATTTAATGAAAACTAATTATACATCTGTCTTAGAAGCTTGAAAACAGAGGGCATTGTAGTTAAAGTAGAAAGGAAGCATAGAATTTGAAAGATATTAAGAACACACAGTTTGAGCCAAAAGAGTGGATACTTTATATTACCACAATCTCAAAATCTTACTAGGCTGTTTGGAAGGAATGTATTTATCTTATTGTCCTTACTGGTATGCACTGGATTTCATGCTGGAAGAATTCTTCTTTTCCACTTAGCATTCCAGAAAGTGGATTTGTATGTTAGGTGGAGGGTTCATCCATTTTGCTCGTATGTGCTGTCAGGAGTGCTCCTCAGTCTGCGCTGAATGCAGAGGCCAAAGAAAAACATTAGGAACTCATGTCCCAGAAGGATAATTTTTCTGCACAGCTCCTGAGGGATACATTTACTGGGTAAACAAGCTTGATGTGAGTCTTTCATCCAGTTGAACGAAAAACTTCATCAAATCAAATCCATGTCAACCTTTTGTTATTGTGAAGAAAGTTGGAGGAAAACAACGTCACTGGAAGAGTAAAGGCAGGATTTTTGCAGTAAAAATGAATTATGCTGGTGCTGTAGCCTGCTACCAGCTGACTACCTGAGCCAAGAATAGATTTGCATAAGGGCCATTATGTACTCAGTAGCAGGAGTTGGAGAAAGGGAGTGTCTGTTAGGGAATCACTCATTTTTTGGACCTGGAGTCAGAAAAGCTGTTTTATTCTCGGTGAATAATTACAGGAGGAGCTGGGAGGTTGCTCTGAATTAGTTAGTGTGGTGAGATCTGTATTGTATGTCACAGGGAAGGTTCATTCTGGATGTAAGGGTTACACTGAAGACACTTGGTAGCTGTAGAACTATTAGGGATTTTATACCTGCTTAGAATATAGAACATCTGTACAGAATGTGCACACTTGTCAAGTTAGATAATTGTTAGACAATTATAGATAAAATTTAGTTCATGTTACTTCATAATTCAGTGAAACAAATGACTAGGCAATACTGCATCTTCTAATCACACAGTGAAAAGGTGTTAATTTGTTACTTTTAAATCTTATGCCTTTTTTTTTATTTGAAAGTTGTATACGCAGGCATTAGTGTAGACATTTTATAAACAAGTAAATACTAATTCAGTCCTTTAAAAAAATAATGTTAAAATCAATGCTTTTAGCTGCTTTTTACGTTCTGTTGCTTTTTACTTAAGCCTGGGTAAGTGAGTCCAGTCTGCCTGTGTCTTGTGACATGCATACAGTGTAAGAAAAAACTTCTTTATCAAACCCAAATAATACTGCCCTTAGAAATTTGAAGTCACCCTTACTTTGAAATATTGCTTTGATGTTTACTGGTACATATCCAATAGATTTATGGAGGTTTAAATGTTTATCATTGCTATTTTTTCTGTTTTCCTGTTACCTTGTTTTTTTTTTTTCCCTTGGGTATTTGACCTCATAACAATTTAAAACAAGTATTATGAAAGCTATTTAAGCTCTAAAGTTACAGAGCTGTAAAAAAATTAACTTGCTTGCACAGGAACATTACAAGTTTTCATAAGTGTTGTGATTTTTATAATACAAACAACAGTAGTAGTAATGACCTCCATCCTACTGTACATCTATGACAAAGTAAAAAAGGAAACAAAATTAATCTTATTGCAGAGTTGAGTATTTTTTTTAAGTGAGATTGTCTATTCAAAGTGAGAATAATTGTCATTTTACAAAAGTTAAAACATGTTGTGTTTTAAAAAAGGAAAAGCACAAACGTAAAGTCCTGCAATCAGATTTATTCAGTCTTACCTTGCATAAAATTAGCCAGGAGACGGCAGCATAATAGAAATAGGGAGTCCCATTGTC